>NC_051159.1:147339105-147502296 GCF_013339745.2 Dermacentor silvarum | reverse complement strand
ATATCATGGTAATTAAGACCATTATTAGCAGGAAGAATCAATAATCAATAACTGAAACGTACATGCACAAAAAAGAAAACAAAAAGGAAAACAGATCACAATTTTACGGGCAATTCAATTGGGCGCAGTAAGAAATTCCTGGACATGGAGAAATATCTCTCTGGCTGAATGCCGGACTAGAGCCCAAATTAAAGAATAACTTTTGTTAAGTCCAGGCCAAGTCTTTCAAGCTCTAGTTCCAATATTTTTTTTTTTTCAACAGTAATGCGACAACAGATAGAAAAGTCGAATTGTTTCTTCGATAAAAGAGCACGAGCTGCTTATCTCTTTGAAAGAAGGAAAACTCACGTCTTCCTCTTCATTAGCAGAATGACGACGATAACAGCAGGTATCAAGATGCCGATGACAATAGCCACGCTCGCCCAAACACGGCTAGTTGATTTGGAGCTACCGCGTAGTAGGTGGAGCTGCGAAGAATCATAGCGTGGTATTTTATATCCGCCGTTTGTTGTCTGTTAAACAAGACCATCACATCTACAAATAATTCTTATTGGCCATTAGGGCCACGGTGAGGTACATACGACAGCAACAAAAACGACTTGTAATATTTTCCCGACGGTATGCGCTATCAGTATGTTAAGTATTATTCCGGCCGTTCTCTTTTGTTACACCAATCAGGTAGCAGTGATATTGGAGTTTTCTTCTGACGCTATGTTTACCAAAGCGCAAAGAACTCATATTCATTGGCTTTTACTTACCGGTAGTGACGTAACCAGACGCAGGCCAAACGAAAGAAACGAAAGAATGCTTATGATGCTCCAAATATCGCTTCCAGACTGCACTGCTTGTTGATAACTGTAACCCTCATCAATTGCAAAATATTTATGACGGCATGAGGAGTGATGATTGAAGGAAGTTTTACGTGCGATTCGAACAGGCTTGATGCGAAACAAAAAGAAAGAACTATATTATAATAACTATACAATATAACTTACAACTTATATAAACTGTCTAATATTAACTGTATGCTAACGCAAATTGTATGGTGAGGTATTATGATTAAAGATACATTTGAAAGATAATGCCACCGGTGCTTTTGTTCTACATAAACACTAATACACCTGCAGATTAAAGTCCGAGCTGGGTGTCACCTAATCCTCCGAAAATGTGTAGCTCTCGGGGATAATATTATTACGGATCTGTTTTTTTAATAGTATGGTTCTGTGGCCAAAGCGCGCAATTTCTAGCTTAGTTTTCGTCTATGCTTTATGTATGTGTCTCGCCTAACTTTTTTTTCCTGTTTCAGATGTGTTTCGAATCAAGGATGTTCGAATCACATAGAAAAATTTATTAAATCATCACTTCTCACGTCATCGTACAATATTTTGCAATTGAATGAGAAATGAACACTTTGCCTTCATGAACGCAGCGGAACTGAAATGAGCTAATTTGCAGAGCTGCTTCTTGTGAAAAGAGAGCAAATAATTTGATCTCAAATGAATGCCCTTCCCCTCCAAGCACACACTTTTCCTGTTGAACCATCACATTGGCCAGTGTTGTGGTCACTTTCTCTGTACAGTGCCCCGTAACTTCTAGTCAGAAATATTAAACACTTACCTGCCGCTTTTTCATGGTGTGGCTTAAGTGAAGTCATCGTGGTGTTTTCTCTGCAGCTGAAGGACAAGATAGAAACGTAGGTGTAAATAACGATGAATGAAGAAGAGGCTACAGAAGATACAGTTGTTTTATTGCGAAAGGTGAATTGGTTGGTAGCGATAAATATCGGATCCATGAAATGCGTTTTTACGCTTCCGTAATTATTACGCTGAGGCATATTGATGACATTTTTTCCGTTCTACTTGTATCTTTAGAAAAAAGAACGTTATGTAAATCACTGTTCATATTCGATGATGCAGCTGCACGGGTTTGAATTCTTGAGGGGATGCTGCGCTTTTTTTCGCGTGTTATACAGAACATTTTTGGTGTGTATTTAGTGAGTTATTCATATTTATTGTTGCCAAAGCAGATGCGAACGTCCAGGGTATAAAATATATACATCGTTTCCTTTTTTTTTTTTTACTTACTTGCACTTATATGAAGTTGATGTGTCTGGTTCACATATGCAGTCTTGAGGGCATGGATTTGGGCGGCAGCCTTCTGCAATAAACATAGTGGTAGGTTGAGTGTATCCAGTGGAGATCACCATAATAGTGACAAGCGTTTACTCAACTGTTTGCAATGTAAAATCATATAAAGATACGTTTAGACAAATCCTAGTGATTGTGGCGTCTAAATCTTTGGAAAAGATGTGTCGAAACATGCCACCAGAACATAGCATGAAAACAGTTGGTAAAGTGTTAAAATGCTGCCTTTATTCACGAATTTAAGTAAATGTTTGTATAAGTTCGTCGTAAATATCAGCTACGTTACGAATGTAGCTGGTGTTGAGTATGAGGTATCTATGTTGTGTGGAACTGCGCAAAAAAGTAGAACAAGGAAAAAAATGAACTGTACGCGCTTATTGTTGTTGGAAAATTCAGGTGTTGCAGTTGGGTTGCATTTTAAATTCGTTTCTTTCCTTATATAGGGCACGAACGGTAAATAAAATAAAACCTGCAAATATATGTGGCGCTTCCCACAATAAAAAAAAAATGAATGGACACCCATAGGAGCAGTACATATATATTCTTATCGACATAAATTTGTTTTCTATTAACTGTTTCGTAAATCCGGTAGTATTAGAACCTCCCACTTGTTCCTATGACTTACTGCTACGCATAGCAAAATAAGCAGCTCTCAATGGCACCAGGTGCCACGATGATAGCTAATCACAATTTCAAAGTCTCGCAATATGGCTACACCGGTGCATGCCTATCATCTACGACAGCTGAATATTTGCTCAGTTAACTGTTACAAGACATTGCCCCTTGGAATATGTTCGCACACCAGACGCGCCACAGCCGGATTTTTTGTGTCTCGTAAATCCGACGATGTACCAAATTCAGATTGCCGGCGACTGCTTTATTCGGTTACTGTTATGCTGCATTTTGGCAATAATAATTCAGTCCGACCAGTCAGTAGGTCACTCGTATTGGCTCCAAGACCTCGCGCCATGTCAATAACCATAAGAATTAACTCCATGAATAAGAGCGCTGAGGTGAAATATAAACGAAGCCAGTGTCAATATGAGAAAGGCTGGATAGGAAAGAGGGGAAGAAATAGTCGTGTTTCTAAGCTCAGCCACCTGCGAGCAGCCCATACAAAATCAAGGTGACTGTGGCTACCGGCATCGGCGACTAAAGTTTTCTGCTCGAAAGGAGATTGTTCGCGCGCATCTGTAAATGCGTACTCCGAACAATATCACACCAGACAGTGCAAGGATTAGTAGCCCCTATCTGACGAGTTTCCTTTAGGTCCTTGGCCCAATGCAAACAGTGCAGCCCTGATAACCAGTGCCGCTCTAGTCTTTCTACAAGCCACTGGGCTGGACACACGGCTTTAGAAATGCCACAACGTTGTAAACTTGTATATACACACCTCCTCATCTTATCATCATCATCATCATTCATTAACCCTTTTCCTCCCCGTCCCTTTTCCCCAGTGTAGAGTAGCAGGCCAGAGCAAGTTATAGCTCAGGCCGACCTCTCTGCCTTTCTGTAAATAAATTTCTCTCTTTCTCTGTAACTTTGTCGGCTCTTTCGTCACTGTTTTCAATTATGGACAAAGCTGCAACTTGCGGTTCGTATAGCTTACCATCGCACTGTTGCACTTTCAGGGAACCCTGCTGGATAATAGCTGCGCCTCTTCCAAGGGCACACTGCAGCATGTACGTTCCGGCTCCTTCACTGACACACCTGTGGCTGCCACTGGAGACTGCTTCAGTGTTGTTCAAGTAGGCATCACACAAATCCACTGCCTCTGGGTCTGCTCGGAATATGATCGAGTAAGCGCCGGGTTATGGAGAGACAAAGGTGCGGAAGCTAGGAGTTCATTTGGCTATGCAGTCAACTTATGTTAACTTTCTTTCAAGGCGATTCACTTGTTGAATCACAATTACAAAAGCAGGTAACAGTACATATACTTTCTGAAAATTAGTTATGATGAACCATGAAAACAAACAAAAAATGAGTTAAAGAACACGCACATATGCAAGAGGGATATGATAGCCTGTACTAGGGAGGGTGTGAGGCAGAGGCAGCGCTATTCACAAACTGTGTGTCAGGCAGCTTACGGCAGAATTGAACTGCGAGTTCATGTGTGAGCGGTAAGAATTTTTCGTCCAACTGACGTTATATAAGACATGCTACATTCTTTTAATTTCAATCATTGCATTTAACATGACTGTTCGAGATTCCGCAATCTCTGGAACGTATAAGGCGTTCTCACTTACCTGAAGAAGTGCCGTTTACGATGTACAAAGCAGGAGGAAAAAAACAACCACTAATTTTATCCCAGTTCTCGCACAAGTGTATTCTGTTCAACAGCGCTGGCGCAGGTTCTTCCGAAAATGTGAACTCCACTTCGTGCTCTTCTCTATGAATATTGCCAGAAAAAAAAAGAAAGAGAGAACACATGTCCGCATTATTTTTTTTCTACCCCCTTGCTTCCGCACTTGCTATGAAAGTTATTTATCATCATTATAATCCCTGACTAAGTCAAGCCTCCTTGTTGAAGCATTGGCTCCACAGGCAACTCTTGCTCGACCACGGTGGTTGTCCTTTATTAACTGACAGTATGGGAAGTTTGGCTAGCCCGCTATTCCAAAATTGCATTCCCACACGCACACTCGAACATTCACATGCATGCTCGCATACATGGGCGAAACTGCAACTTTTTATTCGT
Source organism: Dermacentor silvarum (assembly GCF_013339745.2). NCBI lineage: Eukaryota > Metazoa > Arthropoda > Arachnida > Ixodida > Ixodidae > Dermacentor > Dermacentor silvarum. The sequence goes on along the minus strand of NC_051159.1, from coordinate 147,497,454 downwards.
TACACTCTCAGAAAAACCTCACAGTTTCGACCGGGAGTCTGATGAAAACAACCTGTATCTTTTTTTTTTCTTAGCCATTGGTGTTTCCGTGCCTCTTTCGCGTTAAAATTTCCTCGTTTAGCTGCTTATTCTTAGATTTATTAGGTATTACATCTTTACTGACCAGGTTATAAGGTATTAAGTAGCCATTATTAATAATAAACCATAAAAAGATCTTTCTGATATCTGTTTGATATAGTTCCGTAATAATTTCTGTATGGATAATATTGCTTTTGATAACAGCTACAATAATGAGATTATTGAAAACTTCCAATTTAACATGGAAGTAGTGTCAGACATGGTGTTATAAATTATTAGTTGCCTTGGTATTTGTGGTTTTTCTCTTCATTTAAAATTGTTAGGAAGAACAATATTTTGAGGTCATTAAAGTAGTAATTTCATACATTTGTACCCTGACCTCATAGTACATAATAATCAGTATCGACACTCATAGAAGCTTATTGACACTCACAGAAGCTATTAGAACATGGAATACGAAGTTGGAGGCTGACAAGAGATATGTCTGGACCTGCCTTAGCAGCCTCAAAAGCAAGATTAACTACAGTACTCACCCACACTTCAGAAGTCGCGTTGCCATGAGGTTCTTGCCATATAAGTTTTTCATCTGTAATCATCGGTAAGCTTTAAATATCGCGTAACGTCAGGGCTTGTATGTTGTGACGGCGTGGTTTCCTGCAAACTCCTGTGACTTCATCGCAAATTCACTAAGCGTTCGCGAAAGAGAAATAAACCGTTCTTAAATGACTCCTATTCAGAGTCGCTTTTGTCGTTGTCAAGCTCTCTTCGGTTTTGATGCTGAGCCCTTGGAAGCGATGTTATGATGCCCTTTCCTATTCTTTTTCTTTTCGTGTTTCGTGTGTGGTCAGAGTGACGCGCCACCACCGTTGCGGTGCGGGTTAAAATGTGCATAGAACTCAGTGGAAGTCATCGCTGCAAAATTGCGGGCTCAGCTGTAAAGCTCTTAACGGGCCGCATATGTGGAGCATCAGTCAGTGGCGCACCGACGGGGGTGGGGGGGTTCGGGGGTTGTAACCCCCACCCCCCCTCCACTGAGGCCGAGTGAACCCCCCTTTTTTGAGAATGCAACTAAGATGTAAGACGCGCAATCGTCTGCACACTCGCAAACTTGCGCAAAAAGCGCATTTTTTGACAATTTCCCATGAAGAGATTGAAATTAGTGCTGTTTAGATGGTATTGGCAAACTAAGGCAAACTGTCAACCCCCCCCCCCCCCCCCCCCCCCCGCCCCCCCGCTTCCGGCAGAGATCCTGGGTGCGCTACTGGCATCAGTGGCTATAACGTCGGCTCTTACAGAACAGTGATATAGTTTTTTCAGCACTTGATCATCGCGTGGGAGTAGTTGATCTTTAGGATCGCACTTTTTCATCGCAGTAGTGACATGGAGTATAGAACGAGGATCATGTTATCCCACATATTATATATTATTTAAGAAGTTTCTGATACGCTCAAAAAAGACAATAAACGCTATTCTATTCATTGTTAAGCATCGTAGTTCGAGCAATAAACTTGTCTATGATTCCCTCTTGTTATCTCTTTCGCTCGGCTTTTTATATTCAATACATTTTTTTGTTATCGAAGTTGCGGCATTTGCTTCTACCAGATTTATTACTTTTTATGAAGTAAACATTTGGCGTAAGCACTTGCTCAATTTTGCGCTAATACCGACGGCAAAAATAGAGAAAGAAGAGAAAGAAAGGTGAAACTTACGGCATCATCAATCAGCTGCCCAATTTTGGCACAAGTGTGCGTCGTATATGTATTATTGGTTATGGATCTTTGGTATTGCTTGAAGGTTGTGATGTAAACAAATTGCTTGTCTGCATATTGTAAAAATGACCAAAACACATGTAAATCAACAAAGGTAAGAGTTGCAAGCATAAAGCTTCACTTTACTGTGCCCCAATACGGGATGCGTTATGTAGTTTAATGTACTTCAACTGCTAGCTGCAGAACATTATTTACCACGATTTACCATGAGACAAGTGTCTGAAATCGTCACGGTTGCACAAAAGCCTGGACTCTCATTTGGTAAACTGCGGTATTCGCACCTTGGCTCTGCACCTGTAGCGCAAGCGACTATTCTGCAGGTACTGGAGCCGCACGAGACCTCCACGGTCAAAACGTCACATGTTTCCTCACAGATCGGCTTCTAAAGCTAATGTAAATGTGGCACCAAGATTACCTGGACTGATAGAGTTGACCGTTTAGCTTTTTTTTTTTACTCGTATGCTGTGTGAAATCTCCAAGAAAACCAATGTCACACCGACCGCGGTTAACTAGACCTCACCAACTACAAGGCTACTTCACCTTGCAAACTTCGAAAATTAAAGCCCCATTGTCGCACACAAAATAAGCGCGGTTTCATCATCATCATCATCATCCTAAATTTATGTCCACTGCAGGAAGAAGGCCTCTCCATGTGATCTCCAATTACCCCTGTCATGCGCTAGCTGATTCCAACTTGCGCCTGCAATTTTCCTAACTTCAACACCTCACCTAGTTTTCTGCCGTCCTCGACTGTGCTTCCCTCATCTTGGTATCCATTCTGTAACTCTAATGGCCCACCGATTATCCATCCTACAAATTAAGCGGAAAAAATGGAACTGGACAGGCAACTCCATTTTCTCCGCCTAATGTCAACTAGAATATCGGCTATTCCCGTTTGTTCTCTGATCCATACCGCTCTCTTCCGGTCTCTTAACGTTAGGCCTAACGTTTTTGTTCCATCGCTCTTTGTGCGGTCCTTAACTTGTTCTCGAGCTTCTTTGTTAATCTCCAAGTATCTGCCCCATATGTTAGCACCGGTAGAATGCAATGATTGTACACTTTTCTTTTCAACGACAGTGGTAAACTCCCAGTCAGGATTTGGCAATGCCTGCCGTATGCATTCCAACCTAATTTTGTTCTTCTGTAAATTTCTTTCTCATGATCAGGGGACCCTGTGAGTAATTGGTACTAGATAAACGTACTCTTTTACAGACTCTAGAGGCTGCCTGGCGATCCTGAATTCTTGTTTTCTTGCCAGGCTATTGAACAATATGGTTGTCTTCTGCATAATAATCTTCCACCCCACTCTTACACTTTCTCGGTTAAGGTCCTCAAGCATTTGCAGTAATTCGTCCCCATTGTTGCTGAATAGGACAATGTCATCTGCAAACCGAAGGTTGCTGAGATATTCGCCGTTGATCCTCACTCCTAAGCCTTTCCAGTCTAAGAGCTTGAATACTTGGAAGCATGCAGTGAATAGCATTGGAGAGATTGTGTCTCCTTGCCTGACCCCTTTCTTGATGGGTAATCTTTCTACTTTTCTTGTAGAGAACCAAGGTTGCTGTGGAATCCTTGTAGATATTTGCTAAGATATTCACGTATGCCTCATGTACTCCTTGATTACGCAATGCCTCTATGACTGCTGGTACCTCTACTGAATCAAATGCTTTTTCATAATCTATGAAAGCCATATAGAGAGGTTGATTGTACTCCATAGATTTCTCTATTACCTGATTGATGACATGGATATGATTCATCGTCGAACATCCCTTCCTGAAGCCAGCCTGTTCTCTTGGTTGGCTGAAGTCAAGTGTTGCCCTGATTCTATTGAAAATTATCTTAGTGAATATTTTATGCAATACTGAAAGCAAGCTAACGGTTCTATAATTCTTCAATTCTTTAACGTCTCCATTCTTAAGGATGAGTATAATGCTGGTCTTCTTCCAGCTTTCTGGAAGTCGTGAGGCATTGTGTATAAAGGGTATCATTGAAGCATGATATCCCCACCATCTTTGATTAAATTGACTGTTATTCCATCTTCTCCAGCAGCTTTTCCCTTTGGTCATGTCTTTCAAGGCCTTTCTAACTTCATCGCTAGTTGTAGAAGGAGCCTCTGTCATTCATCATTACTTGGAATGAAAGTAGCTTGGCTGCTCTGGGCACTGTACAGGTCGGTATAAAATTCTTCCGCTGTTTTTAGTATGTCTTCTAAATTGCTGATGATATAACCCTGCTTATCTTTCAGCGCATATATTTTGCCTTGTCCTATGCGAAATTTTCTTCTCACTGATTTCACACTGCGTCCATATTTTACTGTTTCCTCAATCTTTTCCATGTTATAATTTCGGATATCCCTTACTTTCTTCTTGTTGATCAGTTTCGGCAGTTCAGCGAATTATATCTGAGCGGATGGTGAACTTGGAACTAAGTTGCGCCAGGTTTGACCAGGTTTCGCCATGACAGCAATATTCAGCGTTCGCTACGTCTAGTCAAATATTTTGGATTCATATGCATTGTCTTCTCGTGCTACCCTGCAGTGAGTCTAGTGCGCACCAGCTAGCGCAGTTGTCGGTCTTGATAGAGGTGCTCAAGCAGGCATGGATTGAAATCAGGTTAGGGGAATTTACATTAGTGAGGCTTCGGAGCTCCGGCTAGTAAAGGGGAACTCTGTAAAGTACATAAGAGCCCCTTAAACAGCCTTTAATAAACCACTTCTACATCCTCCGAACCCCTTCTCACCCGTCCTGTGTCTCTTATAGGTGCAATTCTGAAGAACTTTGCAGAAGCGACGATACGCAGTGAGATGTAGCAGTGTTCTGTGCTTATTCAGGGCTAAGCATTTTGGAAGGTAGCGCTTAGGTGGAGCAGGCACAAGGAAATTCAGCTTCACCTTCAGCTAACAACCCTCCTCTTACTTTGTATATAGATGCTCTAGGATATGCATTTAATTGTTCGGGCAGTTTTGAACTAATGGTGTACAGCAAAAGCCTTTCAAAGTTACTGCAAAAGCTTGTCGAGCATTGATGTATCACTTACCTAGAATACACTGCTGTTTGGCATTGTCCCATTTCAGTGGATACTCGCAGACACATGCTTCCATGCGTGAATCAATTATACACTTGCTTAGCAAAGGCTGACATTTGAGCGAGCACGTCTCTGGAATATAAAAGCCATGGATTAAGTCATTTATTTACTGGGCGCCTTTTCAGACTGTATGAAAACTCAGCTCTGCTGCTGATATGTACAAAATGTGTGAACGACATTACTTTGATAAAAAGCCCAACTACAGATAACTCGCAGCATATCTATGTCTTCGATTCTCCGTTAAAATTGAGCATGCTATCATAGTATCTGAAGGAAGACGCCGGCTTATACGACTAAGTCTCACACAAATGTTCAATCCAGATCATAGGCCTACGTTGCGCTAAAGTAACAAACCCAATGCGTTACGAATTTGTGTCATCGCAAGGCCCGTGGACAACCGGCAATATGGCCTGGTGAGTGATTTCACCAATGGCGACTTAAGCTACTGCTTTTGATAATGCATGGACATTACGTTAATTTCGCCCTTGAAGTATATTCAGGTTATTTCTAGATATCGAGTATCATAAATTTCACCAATACTTGAACTTTAAAGCCGCATAGCTTGATGTCGAGGAACAATAGTAGCGTCCGCGCTGTTACGGAGAGCGCTCTTACACACCATCACGTTTACAGACAGCAATAATTTAAAAGCCATCCGTCATGGAACAGTCAAACTGGCTGCTTCAGGTACAAAAGCTTTCTCATCTGCTATATGTCTGCAATCAGCATACTGTTGACACCAGTAGCGTTTTCTCAAACTTGCTGCTGGTGCAAGATTTTGCATATCGAGATTTTGTGTATTGTACCAGTGCAAACGCACGCACGCACGCACGCACGCACGCACGCACGCACGCACGCACGCACGCACGCACGCACGCACGCACGCACGCACGCACGCACGCACACTTGGGAATGTATTAATTCTACTTCTGAAGCACGTTGCTGACTGGAGTGAAATATAAGCGCGAATGACCTGATAATTTCATCTTCAGGTTGACTTCTCTGTGGAATTCATGTAGCAGCCGTTGCTAGAGTTGGCTACTTTATGGTTACATTATAACATTTAGCCTATAATTATAATTTACGATTTGGTATCCACGACATCAATATAATGACGTTGATCATTGTTATAATTAAGTAGATAGTAAGGATGTGCTCACCGGAGCAGACGCCACCAATCATTGCGGAGCCCAAAGGGCATTCGCAGGAAGCTTCTCCATCTTGGTGCACGCATATTTCACCATTTTGTTGCAGATTCGTGCTTCCTCTTCGTTACATTCAACTCTAGCTGCCAGATAAAACCAACATACGTAACCAGTATCAGTGAGAACAAGTCGCTGATTACACCACTTCAAATCAGAATTAAATATTATCTGCTGAATTAACTGCACGCGCCCAAAAAGAAATCATGGCCTAAAGTTAAGAGTTATTCAAAAGAAACAAACCATTAGAAACACAAGCAGAGTAACACAACACTTGGTTGAGCATAAGAAACTTTGTTTAGCAATGATCGAAAGTACACAGTCCTTAGAGCTTCGCACAACTTTTCGCTGTTTCTGTAGCTACATTTTCTACGGTAGCTATATTTTTAAAAGTATAAGGACTGCATGAAAGGCTAATCGACCGGCGCGTTCATTCCGCGCCTGACGAAGAGAGCATTTTTGTATCTTCGTTTCTTTTTCTTATCTTTTCTAGCCCACTTCCCCAAGGCAGAGTAGACTACCGCGGACGGTTATTCTGGTTAACCACTCCTCATTTCATCGCACTCAATCTGACGCTTGGTCAGGCGTAATTCGGTCGGGTGCTGTATAGTACGTCTGGTGAATGCAGAAACATGTTTATTTACCTCGTTTACAGTGGTCAGCGTTCGGTAACCCCCAAAGGCCATTCCACATGATCACTGTTTGGCTTTGAGCTCACCACGTAAATGTTAACTTGGGAGTCTCCACGAGGGAGTGGCAAATCCTGCGCGCCGGCACCTAGCTCTATTATATTATATACAATGTAATCTACGAAAACTTTACAACAGAAAGGAAATATGAGTTTTATAATTATTTGATTAGTTATTATTACTTGAACGATAACTTCATTTGATTAGGCTAGGCTAAGCGTTTCTGTGAGCCACGGCGGATGTTTTAAATGTTGATATTATGAATCCTTCGTGCAAGCGCGGGGTAGTAGAAAAAGGTACTTGTTTGCCCTAGTAAAAAAGTAATGAATAATAGTGGATGAGATAAGGCAAAATTATTCTCCAATTAAATAAAATGAAGAAAAAAAGAGAAATTCTTTCTGCTGTTATTGCACTTCTGCAGAAAAAAAAAATCGGTTTGTTTCCCGCTTTATTTTTCTGGCTAATATCTTTGGGTGGTTTGAGTATTTGGGTCGCCATGTCAAAATCACTGCGATTTATTTTTGCTATATGATACGAACTGTAATAGATAACCGGATAAGTACATACGAATCAAGGAGTAGGATGTAATCATGTATTCTATGTATTGAATGGCACAGCAAATTGTACAAAATTACCATGGCAGGTCCGTCCATCGGCACCGAGCTCTGCGTCATCCTCGCATTTGCATTTATAATCAGGGGCTGATGAGTTATCGTATGTGCAACCGTGCTTGCAGACAGGCCGAAGCAAGTCCTCAGCACATACGTCTGTGTAGAAAAGGAGACAGAAGCCCATGGCTTTATATAACAAATACACTTCTCTGTGCCTATCAACTGAAAACCAGCAGCAAATTTCTCGAATTTAGACTACCAAATTGCTTTTAGGAGGAAGTTTTGCCTCAGGCGCTGTCATCTATAATAAACAGGAACAAAGAAATTCTTTTGGCGACATTCACTGCACATAATTTGATGACGTTGCTTACATTTAAGAGAAAAGGTTAAAATCTACAGTCTCCAAAAAGTATATTGCTGTGAATAATTGTTGGAGTAGAAAAATAATTTAAAAAAGGCGGCCACAAAAAAAAAAACGACTTCAAAATTCTGTAAGTTGAACTTATTGAGATATTTAACACCATTATGAAATATGCAACTAATTTGTGAATAGGACCTTTGCGAAACGTTCGTAAACATTGTAGTAAACCTGCGTAAGTTGTTAACATACTCGTATACGCCAAATTTATTATGTTCAGATGATTCAACAGATGCAGTTCGCAGGATTGTGATGTGTGTTTTGGGTGCTGAGTTACAGATTTGTCAATATTGTGATTCAGTTTTTTAAAGTTGGCGATTTCATGCGATTATTGTACAAAATTTGAGGCGGTAAATGAAAGTTATGCTTTCTACATTTGCTACAGTTCAGCCTTCTTTCTTAAATGCGATAAATTTGATTCAAAATGAGAGCATTTCTGCGTTCCACAAGCATTTCAATATAGACATAGGAGTTGGCCCTAAGCTAAAGCTTCTTTTAAAGGCCTTCTGCCATGATAGCCGGTGCGCTTTAGAGCCAACCTTGGCAATGCGACACAACTCAGTCGCAGGGAGAAACGTTAAAAAATAGATGCGCTGTTTGCGCGCCATCACACCCTTGTGAGAGCGAACAATATTTATCGTCAAGAATAGATTAAGTTTGTGTCAGATTGGTCTCTAGCTACCGATGTGGATATAATTTCACGTGACTCTCGCAGCACACAATCTCCTGAAGCGCTAAAATAAATCTATAAGTGGTGAGCAATACGTGAGAACGATTGAGAAGAAACGATACGATTTCTCTATAGTCAGCCTTGCCCCTGTTTGCTTTATGAATGTGCAACATGTAAACCTTCATGTAATTCTTTTTGCAGTTGTTTGTGTTTCACCTACCGAAAAGAAAAACAATAAGTTAGAGTATGAAACAAGAACATCGACTTTGTCATATAGAACAGACAGGAGGTGTGAAAAGTGGCACCTGTCTTGGTCAACTCGAGCTAACGTCATAGGAAAATTTCGTGTCATCGGTGAAACTTACGCAGAAGCTCAGCATTACACGATGCAGAACAAGGACACGCCCAGGCAGAAGAGCTAGGATAAGACAGATTAACTCTGTTGCTCAAGGAACGGTATTGTATTTCGCCGAAGACAAGAGCCTATTGGGGGTCCCTTCATGCATGCACGTTACTTACGCAAATATTTAGGCACAAGAATGGCAGGCATGCTAATAAACATGGCCGAACTTCATTGATAGGTCTCCACGTAAGCGAAGAAATCGGTGAGTTAAAGAACAGCCTAAACATTATCGCTAAGAGCAAAAGTGGGTGGCAATTATAAGAAGTAAACTGCGCAAAAGTGAAGGAAGCGAAAACTTTCTTCAACTTGTACATCCAGTTTCGTATTCCATATGGCCTGAGTAATACCGACCTTGCACACACTTTTTTTAGGTGGAGGGTTCGACTCCCACTGAAGGTAGTGGGTTCGAGTGCCTTAATTAACTAGTAACTGTGCCTTAATTAACTTCGTCTTAACACGGAAGGTCGTGGGTTCGAATGCCGTAATGAACTGTATCTTAATTAAACATGTCTTAAATAAATTCTCATTAATTAACTTCGCCCAAATTTTCTCTTCCTTAATTCGCTTTGCCTTAATTAAATTTGCCTTACTTGACGTCATCAACTGCCTCGATTGGCTCACTTGGGCCATCTCACTAATTTGGGCCACATGGGCTTTCTTTGACAATCTTGGTCACGCCAACGTCGGATTTTCCGCCTTGTGAGCCATATGTTTTCGTAATAATAAACGAACAAGCACTGAAATTAGGACGCCGTGACTAGCGTGAAGATTAAGCATGCGGTTGTGACCGTACGCCGTTCCCTGTAACATTTTGGTGGGAGTGGCGGGGTCTCGTAACAATGTCGACATAAAATTTATTCTTACAAATGTTCGCACCATGATGAATGCGCAACGCTCTACCACATTTCATGGATATGCGTAAGCACACCAAAGCTCGCAACAATAACATACCCCAACACACGGCAATGAGAGGAAGCGCTGTTCAGCACTTCACGGACCAGCTCCGACTGGTCGACCGAGCAAGAAGGGCAGCTAAGGTAGATGGATTCCCGGACTGAGGGGACAACTCACTGCAGAGCGGAGAAGCTACCAACGTTCGCTTCCCTCGCGTGCTTTTTTTTTGTAAAGTGTAGTCTCTCTCTCCGCATATTAACAGAAAAAAAAAATAAGGGAAGAATGTGTGTAATTCGACAAAAGAGGAAAGAGTTTTCAAAATTTTGTGATTTCTGTCAGCACTTCATAATCATTAATATAGGTCAACCATTAACCATACATTATTAACGAAGTTGGCTCAGTACAGTAGTGTATCGATAGCTGAAAACATGTACGTACTCGTGCAGATGCTTCCATTTCCAATAGTACCGGGTAGACAGAAACTTCCTTCTTCATGATGGGCTGCAAGCAAAAGGAAAACACATATCTGTTTAATTTAGTTACATACTTAAGCTCCGATTCCATGGTGTTTTCTGGGACTAGTTATTTTCTCACAATCATTAACAGCAGCATTTTATGTATGGATTAACGTTTCAATAAACAGGATCAACGTGGCGCATGCAATTTGAGTGTTAGATCATGAAGCTAAGTTAACAGTTAACAAAACTTTCAGCGCTTGCCGAAGCGTTGTAAATGCTTCAGCCTTACCGTCACACGAGCCTGCCTCCCAGTTCTGGCAACAGCGGTTATCTTCTCTCAGCTTGGCATCATTGCAGATATCTTTGCATGTAAAGTCCGGGAACAAGCAAGCGATGGCTGGGATATGAAAAAAAAACCAACAAAGAAAAGTATTGCATTTCTTACAACGTTCACGTGTTTTGTGCCTCTAGTGGTACATCGCCGCATTAATAACTACCATATTCTACCATATACAACTCCTGCGAGAGTTATAGGGCCCCGCCTTTATATCATACCCAATGTACAAATCTTCATGTGATTAATAAACTCAATTCAATTAAAAAAACTCAATTCAATTGTTTAACCCAATCATTTAGGTTGCCGAAGCAAATGCGCTCCTTTGTCGTATTCTGAACATCTTGAACAGCATCGATGCACCTTTATCACGAATTGTATATCGACACACTAATGGCCCCCGGCACAGCAATAACTGATACGGGGTGACATTAGATAGAAAATCGCTAAACTTGGGCTAAGATATTCCGAATCACCGAACTCTCAATAATACGTAGTCGCATTTTAATTTTTATCAACAGCATTTCCGTTACGTCTTCGAATGGTACCATATTATTTTGCCGTTTTGGCAAAGAAGAGAAATAGAAAAGAAATTGCGCAAATTTTGTACAACTTGTTGTAGAAATAAAGACGCACTGATTAACGTAAAGAGCGCCGCCCATCGCCACCACTCCCATACCGCAGAAAAAGAAGGGGGAAAAAATAGAATCAGCAGTTGGCAATACATGCGCTCCCATTATATATCGTGTGTTTCTGCTAAAAGCTTAATCAATTATTAAAAATAGCTTGTGGCGGATAGAACAATTGTAGCCCTTGAGCTGGCCTTCATGCTGAGGCGGACCTTACTTGCACGAGAAATCGAAATGCGTGATCGAATCATTGCCAACATTTCAATAATTACGTTTTTAGCCAATAACCTTAAGACCCATATTGCAATTCAAAAAGTGTAGCTGGTGACAGTGCATGGCATATGAACTTAAAAACACTCTGTGGATGACACCATTTTAGAGATATGCGCCATCAAATTTGCGGTAAAAAATGCCTTGACAATCCACCTAATTTTTCAAAAAAAAAAAAAACGCCGTTTTATGCATTGAAGCACAGAGGTTACGGAACCTCCAATATATTTCTTCGAAAAGTTTGGGAATTAACATCTCGAAACTGATGTCATTCTGAGAATTCGTTCCAAGCCGATTTGCTTTGCGGTTCGCCACTACTATTCGTAAATTGTAGTATGTGCTGTAAGGTAATTAGTAAAATTATGTTACGTCGCCGATTATGCATTTCGATTTCTTGTGAAAGTATAATGTCCGCCTGTGCAAGAAGACCAGCTCAGACTAGGATTAAAAATTACCTAAGGTATTCACAGAAACACCTAGTTATATTGGTTCTTTGTGGAAAAGAAAGAAGTATATAATGTCAACATAATAAGTTAATATGTCCTTCCAAAAACTTCGCAAACGTGTACGTGGGAGGTGTACTTTAAGCAATAATCTATTTCCTCTTAATCACACTTACAAATTGCGTACATTTGCGCGAGTTTCTATCATAAACATGTCATGTCAAGGCAATTTTGTCATCAGCATCAGCACGCTTTATGAACGCGGTCCAGGGAACAGTGTAACGCGGGTACGTGGCATGTCTCTAAGATGAATAAGTGTATCGCGTCCGTCTCCTCGTGCACCTTATGAAAATGAATCCTTACTAATTTGCCCGCGTTATTATCTTGATGCAAGGTGGCAGTTCCTCCAGCGTCATTTAGATGCAGGCGTGCCAGTCTTCAGTGCTGTAGCGGCAAGGATATTATGTACGCATACCTTAATGGCCAGTTGTACAGTTGTACAACTGGCCATTAAGTACAGTTGTATAACTGACCGCAGTACAGTTGTATAATGCGGCGAAGCTTACACAACGTATTGTGGTGAAGAAAAGTATGTATTTTGTGCAAGTGCTAAGTGTCATTATTTAGTAGGGGTTGCCGAGAGCTCAACCCCTGCACCAGCCTGGTTCCAGCTTTGATCTTCCCGCAGTCCTTTGGGTGTCCTAGAGATCCTGCGACATCAGCTTTAGTTTAATATCAGGTGCCCTCCTTAGGCCTCTGTTTGGACGTACGTTTACTTTCGCAAGCTAAATGGCTTCGCCGCAGTACATGTCTGTGCTGCCGCGAAGCTTACTAAAGCACATCCGTCTTTGTGGAAGGCATATAAGACCCTTGCCACCATAGCTCCCCCGTAGGAAATTATCACGCGAAGCCGTTAGAATCTGACAGTGCGTGCGGACAAGACTGGTGCAATACTTACATTTGCACGTGCCGTTCTCCAGTTGAGTGCCATTAGGACAAATACAGTGCGGCACACCATTCTGGTCAAGGCTTTGTTCACCGCCGCTCTTGACGCACTCTTCCCGGAATGCTGGATCGACTGCAATAAACAGGCAAGTTTCATGTGCAATACATATACATGGGGTTGGAGGGCGCGGGCCATTTAGGTAAAATAAACAACAAGAAAACTTACAATGGGGAAAGAAATATTGAAGAGTGCAAGACATTATAATGCAAGACAAAACTAAGCACTGGAATTTCTCATTCACAATGGTAGGGAACAGAGTAAGAAAACAGTCGCATTGAAAAATGCAGACACAAGAAAATATGGAAGTATAAGAAAATTACTGCATGGAAAGAGGAAGAGAAATTATAAGGAAAGCATGAAATGACACAGGGGGTGAAAACTTTCGGGAATCTTATGGCGTTTATCTTCGAGGTCTCTTCGTCGGCGTTTGAAATTTGTGCAAAACTTCTGAAGTTGAAGTTTATGTTAGACAACTAGGGGAAAATATGTAGAGGTGCAAGGCAAGAAAGCCTGACAGAACGCCTGCCCCCGAAAACCCAAGTTCACCACCAAATTGACACAATGCTTAGTGTTACAATTTCATAAATGTTATAACAGTGCAGGAAAAACAATAGCCATAATACACAAGAACTAGGTGTGTACAGTAACGCTTTTCTGCATAATTATACGTAAGTAAGAATTTATTACATTTAAGTCACAAGAAGAAGTTTCACAAGGGAAACCAAAAAGAAGACAAAATAAACATATGCAAATGACAGCGTAAGATTCATTTTAGCCACTTCCAAATGGCACAACCTATAAAAAAGACGAACAGCAAATACCTTTTACACACCATGACACAATGATTGTAGTGATAAATTTGAATGTACCTTTCGTGTAGAAACACGGTATGAGCCGATCTCCTCGGTTAAGGTAACCCCACAACAACACCCACAAAAGGGTGTTGGTTTAAAAAATGCGAATCTGATAGCTTACTTTATCACTGCCGTAATTGGTGCGTTTTTTTGTATAAATCTAATGGCGTAGGTTGTGGCAGTGGTCTTTTGCAAGATGCGACTGAGAAGGAAACCTGAGGCATTATATTTTACATGGCTGTAGCTACAACAACCATCACAATTTTTTGTGATGTTTGTAATGGTTAGTGCTTCGTGTTTCTTTTTAAGAAAAGGCGCCGTGAAAGCGCGTTTCATATATTGAATTTGTTTCATTTTATGAGGGTTCTCCTGTAGCATACTTGTACTCGAATTGTTCTACTATTCTTCTGGCCTCCATTTGCGTGCCACGTGTAGCGTATTTTAAATTTTATTTATCTAACGCACCTGCATGAAGCATAGCTGCATCTCGCGATAATTTTTTGTCTACAAATTCGGTCGGGGGTTCCTGCTCTTTTTTACTTTTCTTGCTCGCTTAACATCAGCCCTGATGTCCTTACTAGCACCCAGTGTAATTTCTCTCGCCTGCGCAGTTCATTACCGATGAAGATCTGCATGCATTTGTTTGGGTATAATATGCATTGAAGAAACAGCAGGATGGAATATCTTGCGAGTTGGTGTGGCTTCATGGTTGCAACAGCACAACTGAGCACGGAAAGAGTAAGGAAGGAACACCAAACAGCGCGAACTATCAACTGAAGTTTATTTCAAGAAAACATCTAATATATAAATCACCGCAATAACATGAACTTTCACCCATCCCCTGCATGTTCTGGTTTTCTTTCTTGTTTTTTTTTCTTTAAATAGTCCTGTCATTTTCCCCCCTTTTGACGAGCGGGCATCTTCGTAAGTTGCTGATTTTTTAACACGAAGATTGTCTTTTGGGCAGTTATCTGCCGTGGGGTTAGATGAGTGATCAGTGTGATCGCTGCGCTTTATATGTTAGATGTTTTCTTGAAATAAACATCAGTTGGTAGTTAGGGCCGTGTGTTTTTTTTTTACTTTTTGCTCGTCCCTGTCCAGTCGTACTGTTACAACCATGATGCATAGAGGGAAACAATGAAAGAAAATTACTTAGTTATTAAAAAATAAAAAAAAACACATTTACAATTTCTTTATTAGCACTAACTTATTACATTATTACAAAACAACTAGCTAACTAAGACTAGATACCTTGACATTCTTTGGTCATGCCATGTATTCCAGAACAGTCGCACCTAGCCACGTCGTTTCCATCGTTGTCCATGCATTTCCCAGGATGGCATAGCATCGCTGTACAAGCATCGAGATCTGCGACCACAGTGACCAGAGGAAAGTCAATCAACGCGCACAAGCAGCCAAATTAGTACGCATATCCACGTGACATCACAGTATCAATGAACTTGCTCATTGGTTAAAGGAAACACTGATGGTTGAAGAAAAGTCGGGAGGTGGCAGGTCGTCACAGGCACTTACGGTAGCACCGCTGAGCCGTGGCATTGAAATATCGATCCTCTCCGCAGTGACATGTGAAGTATTTGTTGTCGTTGAGAGGAACACATGGTACCATTCCACACAGCTTCCCGGCAGACGCGCATATATCCCCTTAAGGTTTCAGGGAGAACAAAAATATTTAGATCAGTATCTGTTTTGTATAGGAATTTGACATGTGGTCGCGTTCAACGCGCATTTACAGATACTACGTAGGCACAAAGTCGGCGGCACTTTCAAGATTTACGAATAAATACGCATACGTGGTTTTCTGCGTTTTATGAGACAATTCTTACAGTTGTGTATAAGCTTGGCCTATCCAGCACTTCCACATGGATGATAAGTGCCTGTTTGAAAGTATTGCGTGCCAAAAATACTGTAAGGACATTACACTTTCTTTTCTTTCTCGACTACTGGTTGCAAGGTACGTCGGTTTAAAACCCGTGTCTCTGGATTGCTTCGTGAAGCAATCTCGCCTGTCCTGCCTGGCTGTCAGCAGAGTTCTGTCTACGCGAACAAACTTCTTAATTGTTCCTAATTTCACATTTGCACGTTTTAATAAACAACCCTTCACAACGTGCAATGTAATGACCGATACTTGCTAGCATTGTGAATACTAGGATGTCAACATCATATTATCTCATTTGGCTAAATGGCTGCTCATTACTCGAATACTATTCGAAAATTATTACATATTATATTCCGTTCGTTTCGGCACTATTCTATTCGTATTCGGTTCGGTCACAAAGTTTATATTTGCTCATCCCTAGAGGATGTCATTCAATAATCTGATTCTGTTTCTTAAACAACGGCGTTCGAAGAGCTTTCTATGATTTTGAACCTATGTGAAATGTATAATCGACGGAGAAAATAAAGTGGTCGGAAGAGACGGCTGCGGAGGCAGGCAGCTCAATGTACCATGCACTCCAAGTTGTAAGGAAGGACACACACAAGGAAATCGTAGAAACCCAACCCTTTCTGCATCTAAGTCTATCTTCAGGAAATCGGTAAACCAGCACGACCATTGAAATGCTTTCACTGTACGAGCAGTCACAGGATAAAGTGTCAATCGACGCGACAGTAGCAAAAAACGGCAGCGACTCTGACGAGTACTTATCACCGACGAAAGAGCAACGATCACCCTTGTGCGTTGACGCAACTTTGAAGGCCTCTTACCAGGAGTTTCATCGGCAGATTCAGGTGATGCTGGGCTAGCGACAAGCACCAGGAGAAGCAGCGGCCCTGCGTTGTTCATTTTCCCCCTTTCGTCTTCACGTTTGGTGCTTTCGAAAAAGCGTCAGAAATGACGAGTACGTTCAAGTGCACAGGGAGACGGTCGCTGTCGCCGGCCACTCCTCTCGACCACTGTTGCTGCACCGTTTCATACGTATCTGCAACACCGATTGATGCTTTGCTTCGGCTCTGGATGACCTGCGGAGTAACAAAATATTCCTTTTCGAGTGCCCCCTTTTGCACCTATCCCTTATACTGCTCTCGTCATCGTTTCCCACTTTCCATATTTCGATAATAGCACAAATTCCAACGGACACACGTAGTGGCGTCGGAATGTTCAACCGCGAAGGCGTACGAAGAGCACTTTATCGTCGAGACGAAGCCACTATCTTTCTCTCTCTCTTTCGGCCTTTGATAAGGAGCGGTTCTGTGGAGATAACGAGGCTGAGAGAGACCTGCGTTGTGCGCCGAAGTGTTCCCTTAAAATAGCGCACCGCCAGTTGATGTCTGCTTAACGCTTTGCATTAACATTGAAGCGCAAAACTCCCGACGCGGCTAGTATAGATGATCGGGTCTTCCCAAATGCTGTTTTTTTCCTCAGAATAAAATAAGGAAAGGGGATATGTATACTGACGACATCGAGGCCGCCATATTGTTGGACAGCGAGCACGATTAAAACTAGCGCTTCATCCAATCCGCTGATCGACAGCAGTACAGTGGAATCTGTGTATAGGACAACAAAACGGAGCATATGACGTTATGTGAATATTCCCTATACTCTTGACTCCTGAGTACGCCATGTAATTAGATTTATGTTCAAGTTTAAGCATCCCAAATAGTCCAAATAATCCATAGTCCTGCATTATAGGCGCGGCTCGTAATCAGATTGTGGGCTTGAAAACCCCATAATTTGATTTTTTAGGTGTTTTATCCGTCAAACATTGCGACCAAGAAACCGACACCAAGGAGTTTTCTCTTCAAAACAAAACTGCGTTGCATTTGAACTATTTTAAGGCGACTTACAGCAATGAATAATAATTGCTGTAGGCCACTGATCCGCTTTTTACACGAGCATGTAGCCCTTACATTTTTCTGCCGTCTTATATTTCTTGGTAACCTGTTTGATTGAAAAATTCAGGGCCCTTCCCCTATCAAGACAATGGGGATAAGCGAAGCTTGTGGCAAGACGACGCTGTCGCAGACGTTCCGCTTCGTTTGCCCTAAACTCAAGGTCGGCGGCTCTTCGCTGACGTTTCGCGTGTGCTTCGGACGCCCTCACGCTAGAATCGGACGAAAAGCTTCGCTTACCCACATTCTCTCGACAGGGGAAGGGCCGGTGATTGTGTCTCTTTGGGTCCCACGTGCGAGAAGGGTGATTAAAGGGCGCGCTACAGGTCCCCGAGCCTACAGGGGTATGTGCCATTGAGGTTGAACCCTTTCTTCACTATCACCAGGATCGGCCCACTTTTCAGCGTGACACCACTACCACCACCGCCGACACTCGTGAGCCTCGTTTAAAGAAAAAGCGGCACTGGTTGGTCTTTTATGGAAGACACGGAGATATGTGATTGTTGTTCGCACAAAACCGTCATGGTAGATACTATTTGTTATTGTGACGTGAATGAGGCTTTAGGTAGTAAAGGCAGATCTCTCAGTGAAAAAGAAAAACAAAAATTTTCACCCAGTTTGTTGTTTCTATGCTAGCACCTCCTGCAACGCATGAACCCTAGCGGAATCTTTAATTGAACGATATAAATAAATAAATAAATAAATAAATAAATAAATAAATAAATAAATAAATAAATAAATAAATAAATACTTTGCAATTACCGTGAATTACTGTGCTTTGTAATTAATGAGTAATTTATTAATTAAAAGGAAACTTCATTATATGATTAGGGAAAGTCACATATCAAAATATAGCAAGAAACAATGTATATATTTTTGAAGTAGAATATTTGACCACGTCTCATTAGATTAGGCTCACATGCATGGTAACGCACGCACACACTAATGCGCACGCGCGCGTCATCATTGTTTTGGTAATGCTCCATGAGTGCTTTCATTAAATTATGTTTATCAACGTGCACCATAATGACAAAAATTGGGAATGCTACGATGAGAACATTACCCTATAATAATTGTGAAAAACGTTCTTAATTCGAAGAGCATTCGATATTAAATTCTCTACGCCATTCGGTTCCAATTCGATTCTGTCTCTAAACACATTGTTAGATAAAACATTACGCGGGTGCAGGAGTTAACCGGGAGGGTAGTTGCAAACGTCTGTTTGGAGGTAGTATTGGAGACAGCACGAAAAGGCAGATGTTAAAAGCATGCAACTCTCACAGCAGGAAGTGTTCGTTGCGCACGTTGAGACCAGGTAACGTACACGAGCAAGCACGTTTAGACATGTCGGCGTGCAGGAGCTTTGGAATACCGCTGAAAATAAACAAAATAACTCATTCAGTAGAATAGCAACGATGTAAATCTTGAATTACTTATGTTGGTACATAGCACGATGTGCATGTACTCGTTGCTCCGTTGACATTCTGCGCACTGACTTAATGTGACACAGGTTTCTGCTGTGTTTGAGTCGACATAGACATAAACAATAGGCTGGGAAGCATGCGGGGAGGCGACAGGCGAGCAGATTCGTATATATGCTGAATATTTAGAAAGCCGGCTACGCAATACATGACTGAGCCTTTCCGGTAACTTTTTGCAAAAGACCAGGCTTAGCAACATTTTGCTTGCGTAATACGCAATGTACATCGTCGCAGAAAATCATACCTCCAACAGTTGTAGGTAAATACTAGTGGGCTAACGTTTGTGTCTACATTGCTAAGGAGCTAAAAAAAAAGCAATCGCCAAGTTTCGCTCGATTAATGGATTCTCTTCGGAAAGTCTATTCGTGTTTATCCTCCAATCAAGATATGACCCAGTTGCGGAAAAAGTCGCAGACCAAGAGAACACACGCGCGCATCAACACTAGTTGGTTGAGGATGTATCGTGAGCAACGCGTACGTAAATAACCTGTCCGCTTTGTTCCTTTGTGTCGTTCTATGCACTCGAACATGACTCACAACCTTGCACTTCAGCATTTTACAAACTAGCATGCAAGTTATTTTTTTCTTCTTGTTCCTATTATTATACCTGTACTAGTTGAGCGAAATTCTTGTACATGCATTATTTTTAGTTATTACTCCTTTGGGAGACGCGCGAGGACGCCGACTAGACCGCCCGAGCAAATATCGGCTCCTGCTTTCGAGAATGTATCCGGTCAGTTTCTTGCCCATTTGTGAGCGAATTTTTGTGCCACTCAACGCATAAAGTCACAAGGATTCCATCGCGACCAAGTTTTTCACGGTGGGTGGACTTTTCGACCTCTTTTTCAAGACTTTTTTTGCCTACCGCGCTAGGCCTAGCTACCCATCGGCGGAGCGGCCACCGGCCGTTCCCGCAAGGGTTTTCCCGCACTCTACGCGGAAGATGTCTATGGAAATCTCCGTCGACGGAGAGGATATCACTCCCGATGATCTTCAAGACTCTGGGTGGTCCGTGGCCACCGCTAATCGCAAACTTCGTACGACGCATACCCCCACGAACGAGACGCAAGCAAGCGTCTCGATGCCCCGCAACGCGGAGTCGTCTCATCGCTCCCGAGCTGCATTGAAGAGGCGCGTTATTGCTGCTTCGAGACTTCCTCACCTCCCAAAAGACCACCATCGAATCATCGTGAGACCTAGAAATGGCCTCGACATGAGAAATGTGAGTCAAATCAAGTTTGCCCAGTCACTCGCAATGGCTGCAGCGCTCAGTGAAGAAGACGTCGCAGAAGACGTGGTTTGCCCGAACATGATGCAGAACATCGCAGTTATCAGTACCCCGGCGGAGAAGAACGCCAGGGCATACTCCAAGATTAACACTATTACTATCGGTAAGGCCAATTTTGAAGTTAGAGCCTACCGAGCTGCCCCCGACAACACATGCAAAGGTGTCATCAGGGGTATAGACTTGGACATTGGTCAAGAACAGCTTTATTCACTTATCGTGCACCAAAGGAACACTACTGCACTACAGGTCAAGAGAATCAAGAATTCCACCACGGTGATAGTCCTCTTTGACGGACCAAAAGTTCCTAATTACATCATGTGTGGCACAAGCTTGGTGCGTTGCAACCTGTTTCGCAGACAGACGGATGTCTGTTATGCCTGTGGAAAGCTCGGTCATCGAGTCGATGTTTGTCCCAACCCAGAAGAGGCGGTCTGTAGAGGCTGCGGTATTCAATCTCCTCCGGAGGGTCACGTCTGCACCCCGGAATGCAAGTTGTGCGGGGGTCCACATCCGACGGCAGACAAGACGTGTAAACAACGTTTTCAAGTGCCTTACATAGTCCGAAGAAGAAGAAGAGAGCGGCTGATGCAATATACGTCGGCCTTTGCGGAAGACATCGACGACGACATAAACTTCACAGATGGCGGCGGAGACTTCCCGCCGCTACCAGCCGGCGCAGGTGGACGCGATACCGCTGCGGGCCCGAGCAGCAGCTGGCGCTCGCCTGACGTCAGCCAACAGCTACACCCATCACGAGGGCGCTCCCGTTCCAGGGGCGGAGGGGGTAACCGTTCGGTATCCAGAGGCCGTTCGAGATCCAGGGGCCGTTCCCGCTCCAGGGTACCTGCCGTCCGCATCGCTATGCAGCAAGGAGATCAGCACCAGACCTGGGCATCCAAGGTTAAGAGCCTACACCCACAGGTAAAGGGGGGCACTCATCCAGAGCAACATACGGATATTTTTGTACAGATGCAGAGAGAAAATGCTAGCCTTAGAGCAATTGTTGAGCAACTTAGAGCTGAAATAGCCGACTTAAGGAAATCCCACCCGGTTCCATCACCGTCTCCTCCTATCACGCATCCCAGTACAGTAGACGCATCGGCTACGATCATCGATGAGGTCCCTATGGACGTCCAGCCAGGGGCAAAACCCACAAAAAGGAGAGCGCTAGCAAACCCGGCCAAGGACGAGGATGCAGATTTCAAAACGCAGGTCAAGGATACCTTAGCCGAGATCAAAAATGCACTAAAGGCAGTGGTCCAGTCGATAGCGGCATTGGACAGCAGAATCACAAAGATTGAAGCTGACCAAATGAAAGTTGTACACTCAGCCGAGGCTACCCCGGTCAAAGTAAATCCTAAGGTCACGATCGCACAGACGCTGCCATCCCGTAGCAATTCGCAGGAGAAAGCTCCAGCGATACTGAACAATGGCGGGACACCATAACAATTTCGTAATTTGGCAATGGAACTGTTGGGGCTTCCAGTCAAAAAGGGCAGCCCTACAGCAGTACATCAAATCCCAGTCAATCCGACCACAAGTTATTATGCTGCAGGAGACGCTGACGGAAATGGTGAGCCTGTCGGGCTACACACCCCACATCACGAAAAGTCCAGATGGCAGAGGTATCTGCACGTTGGTGTCTAACCAGTACACTTCAATCACGCACAATCTACACATGAGACACAGCAAGGTTGAACACTCTCTGATAGAGATCATACCAGGCAGCAAGCTAAGAAACAGCATCTTCATACTCCACATATATAGCTCTCCAAAGGTAGGCACCATCGCTTCACCACGTTGTTATCGAAAGCTATTACGATCGCTAGCAATGCGGGCGCACCCATAGTGATAGCGGGGGATTTCAACGCACCCCATCACGCTTGGGGCTACCCTCGCACCACTGCCAAAGTAGCCGAGCTCTGGCAAGCGGCCTCGGATCTACACCTGACTCTGGTAACGGACCCCGCGTTTCCTACCCGCACTGGAAATTCTTGCTCTAGGGATACCACCCCAGACCTCACCTTTGTTGCAACCACGGGAGAGGTCTCGTGGTCTAACTTGGCCGAGGACTTGGGGAGCGACCACTATATTCTAAGTACAACATTACAAATTCAGGGCAAACCCCCTAGAACTTTCAAGTTCACAGACTGGGACCTCTTTCGTAAGATCAGATCTAGGAACACACAAGAAGGCAATGACCCACCGGATTTCGCCAAGTGGCTATCTCAGCTTGGCGAAGACGTCAAGTCGGCCACCAAAACGATCAAGACTGATCTTAAGGTCAGTAAAATGGATAGCAGGCTTGCCCATCTTCTGGAGGCAAAAAGCGCCCTCGTTACCAGGTGGAAAGCACACCGCCTGAATCGCAGACTACGCAAGCGCATAGCGAGTCTTAATCGGGACATATCCGTACACTGTCAGACGCTGGAGAAACAGCATTGGGACGAAATTTACAACACGGTTGATGGCCAAATGAGAGTGGGGGGGAAATGGAACCTCCTCAAACACCTGCTGCAGGAGACCAAATCCAGATCCACACAGACACGTCTGGTAGACAGAATACTACACTCGGAAAGAAAAGCGAAATCAGACGCGGAAATAATGGAGTCTTTAGCCCGAACATACCTACCTTTGGCTATAGCCCGACCTCCTTCTGGCTACCCGCAATACACGGGATCGCCAGCCCTCGAGATGGACAAGCCCTTCCATGAAGCAGAGGTCCGGAACGCATTAACCAATCTTAACGGGAAATCCGCCCCCGGCCCAGACGGCATCACGAACCAGACGCTACGTAATCTAGACGACGATTCTGTCACCATCCTCACCAAAGAAATCAATCGTATTTGGGAGTCGGGGGTTTTCCCCGAGCACTGGAAAATGGCGTCAGTCATTCTCATCCCCAAACCAGGCCGGAGTCCCAGTCTTAACAATTTGAGACCGATTTCTCTCACGTATTGTATAGGCAAGGTCGCCGAGCACGTCATCAACCATCGCATATCAAAACACATTGAGGAAACAAACCTCTTCCCTATCAACATGATAGGTTTCAGACCACACCTATCGACTCAGGACGTCATGAAAATGTTGAAACATCATATTATAGATCAGGAGACAAAGGACGTTAGGGCCATTCTCGGCCTCGATCTTGAGAAGGCCTTTGACAGTGTTTCGCACTCCCACATACTCGAATCCATCTCTCGCCTCAACCTAGGAACCAACTTTCACAAGTTCGCCAGCTCGTTCCTTAGGGATAGAAGAGCCACTATCAAGCTAGGGGACCTCAAATCTGAGCCCTACGATCTGGGTTCCTTCGGCACTCCTCAGGGCTCAGTCGTCTCCCCGCTGCTGTTTAACATTGCCATGTGCAGGCTTGCTGCCGAGCTCTCAAGCCTGGACGGCATCAAGTACTCCCTTTACGCGGACGATATTACCATATGGAGTGTCGGTGGCTCGGAGGGCTGCGTGGAGAGCTCCCTTCAGGAGGCCGTCGACTGTGTTGAAGTGTACATCAAGGAAATGGGTCTCAAGCTCTCGCCGTCAAAGTCCGAACTTCTTTTATATCGGCCCACGAGAAGGGGTCCTAAACCCAAAAACTGGAAACCACTGGCCGACGTCGACATTAGGCTGCACACGGCTGCGGGGAAGCGAATCCCGAGGGTGGATTTCATACGTGTTCTGGGCATGATCATCGAAGCCAACGGACAGAACGGCCGTACGATCGACCGTCTGACTTCCAAGGCGGAAGGGGTCATCCGATTAATCGTTAGGATCTCCAACAATCGGGGTGGTCATCGGGAGGACAACCTCCTCAGACTGTTCCATGCCTTTTTGATGAGCCACATAAACTATGTCGCATCCATGCACAAGTGGCAACTCCACGAGAGGACTAAATTAAACACTCTCATTCGAAAAAGCATCAAGAGAGTCCTAGGTCTTCCGATGCGCACGAGCACAGAGAAACTGATGGACCTTGGAATCCACAATACGCTTGAAGAAGTCATCGAGGCTCAGCAAATGGCACAGGTTGCCAGGCTTTCAATTACATCAGCAGGGAGAAAGATCCTGATTGACACGGGACACAACCCCCTCACGCTCGAAGTGCAAAACACACATCTCTCTGATCGCATGAGATCTTGCATCAAGGTCTCTCCCCTTCCACGAAACATGCACCCACAATACAACGTGGGCAGGCGTGTCGCTCGAGCCTCCTCTCTTTTAGCCCACGCTCACGCCCACTCTCCGCTAGCATGCTTTGTCGATGCCGCCCAGTACGGCGCTTCCGCTCACTTTGCAGTAGTATCCACAGATACTAAGGGTCGCATTCTATCCTCAGCATCGGTTCGAACCTCTTCTTCTCACAAAGCAGAGCAGATGGCCATCGCACTCGCTCTCCTTGATCCGCAAAGAACTGATATTTACACTGACTCTAGATCGGCTGCTAGGGCCTTTGCTTCCGGGACCGTCTGCAAGGAAGTTTTTAGAACTCTCGCTCACAAGGAACTCACACATAACACCATCACTTTGTTCCCTGCTCATCTTAGCTCGAGGGTCGGGGGCCTTTCCAATGTCAACGAGCTAGCCCACTCCCAGGCGCGAGGTCTCACTTGCCGCGCCGGGATTTGCGCGGCTCAGGC
Source organism: Dermacentor silvarum (assembly GCF_013339745.2). NCBI lineage: Eukaryota > Metazoa > Arthropoda > Arachnida > Ixodida > Ixodidae > Dermacentor > Dermacentor silvarum. The sequence goes on along the minus strand of NC_051159.1, from coordinate 147,472,387 downwards.
GGAGGAACCAGCCCCCGGCCTTCATTTTAGGGACATTTTGACTACTTTCAACGAGGTCACGAAACACTATCAAATGGGCCGTAGGTCCTTCCCACTCCCACACGAAAAGTTGTCTCGGCCACAGGCAATCTCTCTTCGCATGCTTCAGACGGAGACATACCCCAGTCTCTCCATTTACAGTCACTACTCAGACATTTCAGCACATTGTCCAGACTGTAACGATCGCAGTGATTTCATACACATGCTCTGGAGGTGCCCCTCTTTACAGGGAAAGCATCACGACTTCTCTGAAGATGAATTTCACTCCATGATCAAGAGCCCGGTCCTACTACAACTCCAGGCTGTCCAGAAGGCCCACGACGCAGCGGTGAGGCTAGGCCTCCCCGTCCCTACGTGGGAGCGGCCCGCGATTCTCCCCCTATAAAACGGGGGCGGAATCCTTCAGGACCTCAATAAAGTTCTTTATCTATCTATCTATTACTCCTTTGCGTGATGTAAAATGTTGCTGCTTAAACGTACGGGGGTGAGGACCCGTCAAGCTGTCTCATCGACGGCTTTTTGTTTTCTCTCCTCCATGTACATTGATACACGAATAAACTGATTGCTCATCAAGAGTGAGTGAGTGAGAGAGAGAAAATATGTCTTTAATAAAATCTGTGGGTAGGTCAAAAAGTGATCATTTTAGTCAGTATCTGACTGCGAGACCCACACGTTTCTATATTTAGTTTATTAAAATATGCACGGAGACGTGGCACCTCCTAGAGGCACCGGCTGCTTCTCTGCTCTGAAGTCTTATAAACAGAAAAAGAAAGACTCTGTGAGGAATAAAGCCATAGCTCCATACAGACGAATCAGAAATCGGCTAAGCCAATTTGCTTGGCGTCGAAGCAGCCCTTCGGAATGCACAGACGCTTATTCACATCCAGTTTTCAGTGAATTCAGAGGCACACCGCTGCTGCTACATTTTCTTTACCAAGAACCCGCACCACCAAAGCCAACGAAACAGCTGTACACTTAAAGACGATTACAGCTACATTATCCTCAATATAACCAGCGATATCCCTGTAATAATACACTCTCAGGGAATCCTGTATACAGGGTGTCCCAACTATCAGGCACCAAGATTAAAAATCGTAGGAGAGTCTGTTGCTGGGCCTGTTGGTCCATACCTTTAGAAACGATGGAACCCAGCGTCTAAGACGCAAACGCCAGGAGAGAAGTAGACGGACACACGCTGGGACTAGCAACAAATTTAATGAAAACAACCACACAGAAGTTCGCCGGGAAGCCAGAAGCGCATGCGTCGTACATACCACGTGACTATCAACGAAAAAAAACACGAAATGACATTTAGTAACCACATTTTTCTAAATAAGCTATCTCTTTCTTTGACAGCGATAACGAGAGTACACTAACACATTGATTGTGACCATGTCTTTGGATATGGTACGCTTCAATCAGTTCTTGTTCGTATCGTGTGGTTCCCCTGCCAATAAATTGTGTGTCTTCTAGAACAGGTGACCAGCCGCACACTCGGCAATGAGCAGGCAGGTTTGCTCTCCTCCTGACATGACGGACGTTTCGTGTTCTTTTAAGCGGACATTAATACAGCGCCCCGTCGGGCCTATATACAAGCGACCGCACTTCAACGGTCGCACACCGTTGAAGGTGATGTATGTTGTATGAAGGCGATATGGTATGTTGCTTGTCGAGGGAATAAGAATGCCGAAGAGAGGTGTATGACACTGAGAAGCAAGACACATATCGAACACATTTAAGGCTTCGTACCTATTGTGTCACCACGGCACATGCAATTCTGATGGATTGACTAACAATAGGCACATACCCAGCGGAACATTCCAAGTGACTGACCCAAGTTGTCTGTTTGTGCACATGTGCAGTGTCCCAAGTTGTCTTCAAAGCAAGACAGTAGCCAACACATACCCAGGGACCGAGGTTGTCTTTATATATGTATGTAAGAATGTTCACCTGAAGGGCTACACTGAACATTTGCATTCGAACGCCATGGCAAGATTTGACTAATGGCGGACGCAGGAATACTGGGCCGCGATTTTGCAACGTTGTCTTTTCGAATGCTATTCCTTTCCGCGCTCCGTATGTACTTGGAGCAACGCTCCACCTGCATTATCAAAAGGAACAGCCGGCAGGAACAGTATGCGCTATTATATAAATGTAGAAATAAATTTAAGACAGAAGAGGATAAAGAACAGCGTAGAAAGGACGTAGAAAGGACGCCAGGTTATTCTTGTTTCCCAACCATGGCGCTTGCCCACGAGGGATTGGTAAATACGCAAGTGGTTTTAAAGCAGTTTTTAGGGAATAATATCTTGACATAATTGAAACTTATGACATTGTTACGTTGGCTCCTGGGTTACTTCAGTCCTATTCCATTCCGCATTTTTCTTAGCCGGGCTGCAAATATGAAGAATCTCAAGTATCCACCTAGCTCAACTTCAGCCCTGACCGGTGCTAGGTCCAGCTGGATGGCGTACTTGATATGGCGTCCTCCTCTTGAGCACGATGTCCAGGTTCGATTCCTGGCCACGAAGCTACATGCTCACGCTGCGAGGCTCACACCACGCGCAAACTTTCATTTGTGTGTGACACCGGTAATTGCTCAGTGGTTTTACGCGTCCAACTACATGTGTTCACATAGCAGAGCAGGGAGTGATGCTTTTAAAGTTATATAAGTGTTTATAGGTGCCCAGAAACGTTTACTTCACTTATTATGTACAGCATGCAGGAGCGAAAGTATGCCCTCTATACCGTATATCCTCTGTCATGTAATGAATTATACTTACGTGTGGTCATTGTGGACCAATGTTCGGTTCCAATAACGCGGTAATGACATCAAACTTGATATAACAATTAATTCATTCAGCATAAAACGGATTGGCGCGACGCACTTCACATGGCCCTACTACTTGGTTAACAGAAACTAACCAAACAGCCAAAGACAACACAGAAACCAACGCAATCAATGCTGGACTCAGTCTTCGTTAACCTCTGTGTCTTTTCTTAGGATCGATTTATAGTCTGAAAAAGCACAAGTTACGATTTTATGTTTCCCTTCCCTTACCATTTCATTAAGGTCGAAGTGCCATACTTTCGCTGATAAAGTGTATACAGTTTTTCACGTGATGTTAGGGAAATGATACCTACGGTTGCACGCTTCTGCAGTGGTAAAAATCTTCGTTGACATGGCAGAAATATTTGAATTTCTGCTGCGTTTTTGCTTCGGTGTGATAAAAGGCAATAAATTATTAATCATTATCATAATGGACGGCCGGAACACGTTCCAGGTGGGCAGGTAATTGCTATATTATAAGGTTTTGGTGAACGATGGCTAACCTCCCTGTACTTCCGTCTATTCCCCCTTCCTTCCTTAGTGAACGATGAAATGATCAGTTATTGCCAGCAATTCAACAGTTGAAAAAAATTATCGGAAAATTTGCTTACTTTAGAGGGGCTCTTGAAAAATGGAGGAGCATCTTGAAAAAAAAAAAAAAAGACCTCACGGCCGCTGACTTCCACCGGTAACAGTCTTGCTACGTAGATGCCTCCCCGGACTATTGTCAAACTTCGTTGCGGAAAAATAAGGGGGCATAGCATTGCTCTTTGAGTAGAGGCAAACAGAGCCGACATTAAACAGCGACAAGCGTACAGTGGTGGATTGACGCAAAACACTTCACAGAACTGTGCGATTCTACAGTTTGTTTTGTCCACGACACCAGGTGCCACATTTTCGCATTATGCATATCACGTGTTTAATACTCCGCAAGACGCAGTAAAAAAAGTAAAAAAAAAAGAAAACGCGTGAGAACAAGAAAAGCAGGACGTGACTACATTGAACCTCGATGCACCAAAAAGTGGAACGGGCGTTGACTATCACATGCGGTTCAGATTATCCTGATTTATCACGGTTCAATGAGATTCAAAATGTTCATTTTGGGTTCATTCCTGGGCAGAAAACGTCCACGGCCCTTATGTTTATCTTAGTCCACTCAGCATTATTTATATTCAGGACGTCAATTCTAGGGATCTGTTGAAAGCATCCATTGGCCATGGCACACGTTCTCCAATTGATCATCATTTTTGTAACACTTCAGAAAAGTTCACAGCGCTGAACTGGGTTGAGGCCGGTGTCTTGAGCGCACTCGAAGGCGTCGGAGAAAGTCTTCACATGGCGCAACGTAGGAGAACATGGATCCACGTTGTCACCTGCCGACTGATCACCCATGCAGCGCATGAAACACCAGGTAGCGAAGAACAATTGCGTCGAGGAAAAGTAAGGCAGATCATGCAGCATGCGCTTGTCCTCCTTGTCGGCCGCAAGAAATGCTTCAACCAGAGAGGACAGCGCAAACAGATCTTCGAGGAGGCCGATAGCGGCGCGCGAAGACGGCAGGCCTGCGCCATGCTGAAGGCAATCGCGCAGAGCGAACAAAAACTGGCGGAGTTCCTTGGACATATCGGCATCGAAAGTTGCGAGTGTGTCGAGAAAGATGCGTGCTGACGCTTGTGCCACGTGGCTGCCTAGGGCGCCGTATTTTATGGCGGCCGTGGCTGCCGCGTCATACATCGGGAAAGCCAGCGCCGTGGGCAAAAGCACGAAATCACGCAGTTCGGGAACGGTCTCGAAGAGGCGTGCGTGATTGAGTGTCTCGGAGAAGAGCGAACGCCTCAGAGGTTTCTCAGCTATCTGCAAGGCACGTATGGCCGAGCGCCAGTTGATAGCGAACACGCTTCCGAAGTCCGGCAGTCCTGGCAGCGGTGCATGAGCGAGTTCGCCGTCGCCGTGCGCGTAGTCCAGTACGGAGAACACGTGATCGACGAAGCTCCAACCGGCTAAGGTAGACACTCTATTAGCGAATTTAGAGTGCGCGCTCAGGAGGTGCGTAAACGTCTCGCGCACAGACAGCACTAAGGTCTTCACATCTTGACGCACGCGACCAGGGAAGACGAGAGTGTTGTAGGAGGCGAACACGATGTCACCCAGAGCCTCGTACAGTAAGACTATGCAGAAACTGTTCCGGTGAAACTCCTCTTCGTTCTCATTGTAGCTGTAGCTATTCGCCAGACTCGCGTGCGCAAAGTAGGCTGCGAACCGCACCGCGTACCAGGACACAAGCAGGTGCACCTCTATTTCGCCGTGTCGGTACCACAGACGTACAAATTCCCTGAAGAAGAGAGGGTGCGTGCTTCGGAATGCGACAGCGGCGCCCGTCGGCGTGTGACGGGCGATGGAGGCGTTCCACTCTCTGGGGCTTCGGTACAGATGGTCTCTCAGTGACAATGGCTGGCGATGAGGTGATGCATCGATGAGGTCAGCTACCATCTCTTTCTCGACACGTGCGATGTCTGCGAACGTCACTAAACGATAGCGCATCGTATCGTCATTCGGCAGAAAGGCGTCTCGGAGTGTTTTAAACAGCCTGCGCTTATCAGGTGTCGACAAATTACGGCTGTTTAGCAAGAGAAAGCTGAGCGAGGGTTTGAGGGTGATGACGGCACTTTGCCGGCCTGGTCTCTCGACCTCGATGTCGATCACGCTGGCCAAGCCGAGGTTGAGTGCGAGGTACGCGAGGGTGTCGAGGACGTTCGGATTAGCGGGCCACACGGGCCACACAACACCAGCGTCGGTGAGCCAGGACTTGACTAGCTGAGTGTCGTCGCGTCCAGATACAGGAAGCTGAGTGCAGCTGCGGTAGAAAGCGGCGACCTGCTGTAGCGCGCTCTGGGCAACTGGCGGAATCTGCACTGAATCGGTGAGGCTGGACATGTAGACTAGCGTGGCGCGGTAGTGATTTTCACGAACCGAGTACGGATTTTGCCGACGCCAGCCATCGCAGACGAATGAGCCGAAGTTGTCGCACGGATCAACAGAACGGTTGATTGAGGTCTTTAGAAGGCGAGCGAACGCGCCGCAGGCTGCCGTGTTGCAGAACATGCCCTCCGTACCCAAGAGGTAGCGCACGAACAGTATGAGCAGGGACGCGCTCCCCACGATGGCCAACAAGAACAGACCGGGGAGAATGGAAGCAGGCCTTGCAGGTGGATCTGTACGGCGTGGACTCGGCAGCAACCTGCAGATCTGAACAAGGGAAATACAATCAAGTAAAGACTAATGTACATTCAGCAGAAACACGCATAAAAGCGTAAAGTCATGGGATAACAACTGTAATTTCGGAATAATTTGATGCCTCAGAATGTTATCCGTTCAAGGTTTATACAACATGCGCTTATTAATAATAATAATTTCCCAAATTAAGGGTAACCGCGAATAATTTTTGTCTTCGTATCGCGTTACTAAATTACGCACGCAAATTTCCGAAACCAACAATTTGACCCATGGCAAGCAATTACTGAAATGGAAAATTTCTAACCCCTTAAATAACTACTGTATTATTATATAAAATAGATAATGGACATCTTTGGGGTCGTTTAGAAAGGCGCAAATCACTATTTTCGGTAAAACAATAACCTTTTTGAGAATGCTGCGCTGATTACTTTAGCTTATGTGTAAATACTTAATGTTTGTGTTCTAGATTTCGTTAAGTAATACGTATAAGGTAACTGTACTATAGTAACTGTATCCATTGTATGGTGTTGAAATTGGATTGTAAAAAATGTGCTGTGTAGAGATTTTATTTGGTTATTACAGGCAAAGTCATTCTTCACAAGTTATTAGTCCCCCTTCCCCCTTTTTTTTCACCCGTCGTGGTGACTTAGCTGCTATGGTGAGCACTGCTAAGCACGCGGTCACGGGATCAAATTCTGCAGCGGCGGCCGCATTTTGATAGGGGCGAAATGCAAGAATGCCCGTGTACCGCGTGTATTGGGTGCACGCTAAAGAACCCCAGGTGGTCAAAATTATTCTGGAGTCCTCCATTACGGCGTGCCTCAGTGATCAAATAGCGGTTTTCGCACGTAAAACACCAGAATTTAAATTTTTTGACCGCAATTTTTCCGTATCGGCGGTGTGCCTAGCCTCATTCGTGGGTCGATGCTGAAAATAGTGCTGTCTGAAAATGTGCGCTGGTCGCGAAGATCTAATACTGGTGGTTTCGGGGCTCGCGGCGGAATCGCTACCTGTGTTACCAACACGTGGCACCGGTGCTCCTGGTGGTATCGGTACTGTTGGTACCACCCAGGCGTATACGTAACGAATTAGATGTAATTTATTACTGGTAATCCAATACGTTTATATTGTGGTTTTATGTGACGTGGTAATTAATCGATTACTTCTACTCGGTAACGGTCACCGTTTTCAATTGTTTTTTTTTCAGTAACCAATGATATGCAACCAGTTGCCTTATTGACGAGACAATCTGTAACACGCGAGGAAGTTTTGAGAACTTGAATTTGGTGGGAACTACAGTAGAATGCCTGCGGCCGTGTCCCGCAGCAGCCTCGCAAGTTTAACATGTTCAGACACGCAAACTTGAACAGGTGCTGCCATCACACGACAGCGAACTTCGGAAATGACCTAAGTACGATTTTCATTTTTTTGCAGGTTTTCATTGGCACTACTGGGAATTCTTTCTTTGAACCGCAGCAAGAATGAAGCCTTGCGCTTCATAGACGATCCAAACGTGAGCATAGCGACGTTTAGTAACCACACTCTTGTGCTCAAGGTATGATACTACACCGCCATTCCTTCTAGAGCGCACATATAGCGAGTTTTCGATGTCGCTGCTGATGTCATCGCGTGAAAGCAAGGGAAGGCGACCGACGAAAACTGTTTAAAAGCAATTGATAGTGAAGAGAAACAACGTTTGAATGGCTGCAAAGGAGGCGTTAAAAGAGCCAGGCCAGCTTGTTTGATATACTCTATTTGTGCAACATCAATAAAAATTGGGATGGAAGTAACGCAGATTTTATCGATTACAATTTCGTAATTTCTTAATTATCTTCTTGTGGCAGTAATAGGTCACTGTAATGAATTATATTTTTGGATAATGTAATTTCATAGTTGTAATTGGTTACTTTTTATTCTGTAACGTGTACAAATGTGGTAACCCAACGTGCAGCGCCACATCACCATGGAACGCCCATGATCATGGGGGGGGGGGGGGGGGGGGGGGATCCTGGGCGTTCACGCATTCTTCCCTTGCAACCGCTGGCGTTTCGAGACGCTGTCGTTTGAGACGCTGCGTGCCTCTCAGAATAAATTCCACAGTTCATACACACCGTTCTCACACGCCACTTGTTCAGAAAGACTCCTTCCTCTACTCAGCTGGAGGTTGAATACCCTTCTAACTTTTTTTGTTGCTTGCCACGTTTGTAGCTTAGGCCTAGACTCATTTACGATGGCCAGAAACTGAAAGTGTAGAGCAGTATGTGTGGTGGCTACGAGGATCAGGTCGGGTGACCGATAATGTCGCGTTTATCGACGGAGCCATCTCATTTTGTGCTGTAGCGTGTAAATAAATAAATAAATAAATAAATAAATAAATAAATAAATAAATAATAAATAAATAAATAAATAAATAAATAATCAATAAATAATCAATCAATCAATCAATCTCGGCAGAGCCAACCTAGAATTGATGTCTTTCTAAGCGATAGCTTGCGCATTGTGACAGGAGAGGCTCTGCTCTTAGAGGCTTACTTCAACGCACAGAAAGGAGGCACAAGCCGAGTGGCACCCAACAGCAATGAGAATATGAAATATATGCTGACTTACCGAAGCTCGGGAATAGTAACTTGCGAGGCGTGATCTCATGAAGGAGCCTGCGAGGCTTCTGAGGCGTCGCGATTCTGGGAGAAACGTACACGCAGAGTGGAGTAGGGCGTGGGGACAAGAACGGTGAAGCCGCCACTTTCGTCTTCTTCTTCTTCTTGTCCTCTGAACGTGTGGCTCATACCACTATGGGGTATTGACAGAGACTCACGTTGATAAGGCCTAATGAATTACAAACTAAAATTCACAAGCAAATTTGCGACAAATGATAAATTCAATGTGACAGATGCGAGAAAAGGAATGCCGTTTGCTGAATTGAAATGTACTAAAACAATAATAAAGGCAGCAAATTTAACTGGGCAATCGCTTGGAATGATGATGATGATGATGATGATGATGATGAACAAACTTTATTGAATTCGAAGAAGGGTCCCCCCTAGCTCCCCATTGCAGGGGAGGGGGGAACCTAATAATAAAATTCCCGGATGGCAGGGCAATTAAACATCCCTTTGAATGTGCCCGAGGGCCCAAGCTCCAAACGAAAGGATAACGGGAAGCATCAGATACAGGCCAATTTCGCGAAGGGTGATTTTGGGGATTCTTTTTCTTGCTATAGTCAAGGTGCGACCCGTCAAAAGCAAGCGAATACTTTTTTCCTCCTCGTTACAGAAAATGCACAGGGGGGAATGCCTCAGAGCAGACCTGATTCGGTATAAGTTCAGAACTTTGATTCACTACACCAGGCGACACAGGAGGTGTCGATATTGAGCGGAAGCAGTTAACGGGGGGTTAGACAACGCTTTTTTTTTAAGAGCGCGCGAGCGAAATCTAATAGCGCTGAAATAAGCGGAGAATGGTGCCACAGGAAGAACATGGCCGTCAAGTGGTGCCTTGGTTAGTGAGTCCACAGTTTCCTTCAGAAACTGTGGCCTCGTCAGAAGGCCCCAAATGAATCGAATGCATAGCAGATAAGCAGGAATTAGAGAATGGAAAAGTCGTAATAGAGGAGAGTTACCGGACGCTGAAAGGGACGAACATACAGATTGAAAATTTGTGACAATAGCGGCTGTGGTATCATCATGATCACCGTCAGCCTATATTTATGTCCACTGCAGGACGAAGGCCTATCCATGTGATCTCCAATTACCCCTGTCTGGCGCTAGCTGATGGTATATGGAGCGCCTAATGTCACAGCGAGAATTACTGCTAGGAACTCAAGTAAAAGAAAAGCCATAAAAGTTGGCAACTGGAAAGAAAGAGACAATTCAATTTCGGGACAACAGTATTCTATGCCTTATTTTTTTTCACACTGTGATGCGTCAGTAGCAATGCCGCCGTTTGTTGAAATTGTCACTACACGAACCAGAGGTAGTCCATTTAGAGTGTGGTATGCGAGTAGCTTAACATTGTTTGGGAAAATATTATAGTATATTGTTTCCAAAGACCCACAATAATCATTAGTCGGATGTATATTTAGAACTTTCGCATTAAGTAGGTCTAATAAAGTTTGCAGAAGAATAACCTGTGGTATATGAAATCGAGGTTAATGAACAGGAAAAAAATGATGCTGTGTGATGAATTGTGTTTTAGACCGGCTCTAAGATGAATCATAAATGTAAAAAAAAAGCATTGTACGCTCTAAAGGCAAAATTGGCATGAAAGGGGTAGAATTCTCGCTTCCAGCAATACAATTACCGGAAACAATGCGTTTCACTCAACGACAACCTATCCCCTATGAAATCAATGAATGCTGGTGTTCCCCAAGACATCATTCTTAGACCTCTCTTGTGTAATATATATAATAATAATGACATCACTATCGTTAGCAAAAACGAACTTACATAATATACGCGGATGACATGGCCCTTCTATTTAGCGGGTCCAACATTAAAACACTTCATTTAAACGTCAATGAATGCCTCCAAGGCCTGTTGGCGTGGAGTGATCTAAATTCATTAAAATGTACTACAAGCAGAACTAAAGCAATCCCCTTTTTACTCCTAAACAGTCGCCGGTAGTTCTCAGAGAAAATCCTAGGCTTTGTCAAACGCCTTTATAGATTGTTGACTACTTCAAAACACTCGGCAAAACACTCCTTCAAACACTTCCCCAAGCATATGTCCTGGGACACACATATTAAACTCAATGTCACCAAACTTTGATGGACTCTCGGTATTTCGCCTAGATTTCGTTTTGTTTTGAAATGGAAAGTGAAAGTTTATTTTCTTTTCAACGAAAAGAGGGCGCCAAGACAAAAGGCAAGAGCCTGACAAGGTCCTGGTCACCCGCGGAACAGGTGGCATTGTGCACAAGCACTTCACAGCAAATTCACAATGAATTCTCAAGCCTTGCAAAAAGCATTACGCAGTAAGAACATGCATGAAATTTGCACAAGAAAAGAATAACTAAATCGCATACACAACTTATCGTATGAGCGGTATAAAGATACATAATTTTTACAAACATAAAAATGTCAATCGTAAAACACAGAAACAATATCACAAAGCTGGCAATAAGTGTGTAAGAGAAAAACATCTCAAAGGTAAAAAAAATACATAGTCTATCGACAAAATAAATATATCATTCCGTTTGTTCCAATAGGCGTTTTTTTAATTATGATTTAAAACGTTTTTGTGGAAGGTAATATTCAGTTTCAAAGGGAAATTGATTTATTACCGTAGGAATTTGGTAGCTTAGTGTTTGCTTGCCGTAATTGGTGCGTGTGATTGGAGCAAGTTTACGTTTCGTCCGGAAAGCATATCGGCTGCTGGAATTATCTGGACAAGAAAAGAACAATTGATGACGATGGATGCACTTAAGTAGACCGAAATTATATACTTCATTTACATTAAGGATGCCATGTTTCTGAAATAGCGGTGAGGTAGGTAAATCTGAAGGTCTGCCATGAAACCCCTCAATAGCACGCAAAGCGCGTTTCTGAATTGAAATTAGTTTAAGGTAATTGCTGGACGTCGTAGTTCCCCACACAAAAATACAGTATGATAACCTTGAGTACAGGAGTGCGTAATACATGGATATCGTTAACCAGGGGGGCAACAAATGAGATATCTTATGCAAATAACCGACTGTTTTACTTAGATCGGACATAATTTGTTGGTGTGAAAATTCCAAGAAAGACTCTCATTCAACCAAACACCAAGAAATGTCTGGTTTGAAACTCGCTTTAATTCAGTATGCTCGTAGAAAATTTTGAGAGTGATACTTTCTACTGTATTAATAGGATGAAAAATAGTGTAGTTTGTCTGATAAATTAAGGCTTAGCCTGTTGGTCAATAACCAGTTATGTAGCTTTCCTAAATATGCATTTGCCGTAGCCTCCATTTGGGACAAGGAGTGGAATGAAAAAAATATATTCGTATCGTCAGCTTACATGACCAGATTAGGCGATTCGGATATGTTAGCAATATCATTTATGTATACTAAAAACAATAACGGCCCTAATATTGATCCTTCAGGAACAGCATGCTGAATTTCCAATTTCTCTGAGGGTACGCCATTGACCTGAACATACTGCAATCTGTTATTTAAATAGCTCTTTAGCAAGTCAGATGCAATACCACGTATGCCATAACTGTTAAGCGTGCGTAGCAGGGTGTTGTGATGAACGCAAACAAACGCCTTTCGGAAATCTAAGAAAAGGCCAAGAGTGTACTGTGCACGACGGAGCTTCTCGGCCTTTTGGCTAAGATCAAAGTGTCTGTCTCTCTCGATGTTCTTAATAATTTTGTCTTTTACTGTTAGCAGTGCCTGCTCAGTTGATTTGTTTTTCAGAAATCCATACTACGAGGATCTAATAACATTGTACTTATCGAAAAAAATTTCGAGACGAGTTTTAATGACACCTTCAAAGACTTTTGATAAAACGGGCAGAACAGAAATTGGTCTATAATTAGATATGTCATTCTTTCCCCCACTTTTATTAACTGGACATACGCACGCTATCTTCCCCCCAATTTATTTATTTATCTATTCACCACCCAATATAAAAGCAGTGATCTACAACGAGTTATTTTTGTCCAACTTAAACTACTGCTTTCTTGCATAGGGCAAACTACGTCATTCAATTTACATCAATTGTTTGTACTTGAGAAAAACACCGTTAGACACATAACTGTCATTCCCTTCAATACACATACAGAGCAACTTCTCAGGTGGTTTAGTGTAATACCTTTTCGTACTCATTATTCATATAATACGGTCACACGATGTAAACATAGTATGAATACTAGGAAGACAGGATAACGCCATTATTGCACTTAAAGATTAGGACACCGATATACAACGCCTTCATAAAAGAGTATTGGAAAGGCCATTTCTGTCAAACGAGATATGGCGAACAAATGCTTCAATACACCGTACCTTTACTTCTAAATGTTTTTATGACAGAGAGATCGATGTCACAACTGTCAGTAAAAACACATTAAGCTCTATTTTGTGATGCGTTCATGTTGCCATTTATTGCGTGGGTGTGCTTGTCTGAAAAGTAATATGCATTATATTTATGTAACCCTGCAATTCTCTGGATTTCCTGTAGTTTTTCCCCAACAGAGGCTGTAGGTAACAATATTCCGTGTCTGTAATTTCGATAGCGAGATGTATGCTGTTTTATTTTTAATGTTTTTTGTGCTCACATAATGTTTGAAATGTTAGGAGGTGTATTTCTGGTTTTTCCTACTGTATGCCTTCTAAAGGAGGCCCGAGCTTCTGTCAAGTGAATCAATTTTCACTTTTAGTTCTGGCTTTCGCCTATTCAACATGGAAATAAATTCAATTCAATAAAAAATGGCGTTTGGCAGAAATTCCGGCTGGCCTAAGCACGAGCCCTAGGCCTTTCATTTTAATAGAATCAGCTTATGGGCAGGAGGCCTGGAAAATAAAGAGCAGTCAAATTTCAGAGAAATACGGGCGTACACTCGGTATACCATTAAAGGTGCCTTTCCGCGCATACACTGTATATGGTTACTCAATTTCATCGGAATGCTACTCGACGCAGTATTCCGATCGCAGGTAAACTTTTCTAGGACGACGCTGGGTTCTGGTTCCTTGTAGCGTGCCGTCCGGCATTATTAGACGGTAGGTGAGCGAGGTCGATGTGCCATGGGCTTCAGGAGACAAGATGACCAGGCAGTGACAACGACGTTGCGTGTGCAATAACTTGAACGGTTTATTTAAAACATGAGTGAAGATTGAGATGACGTGAAAGAGGGTTACATGGCGGAGCCGCATAAATGTTTAGTATATTGTTTTAATATATTGAGTAGCCCTTGGACCTTTTGTGGGTCTAGGCCCAACGTGACGTGACAGACGCGCTATTTTTCTTCTGATTGGCCGCCGAGTAACGTGAAAGCCGCAGGTGTCTGTCTTGTGATTAGCCACTGAATTACATGACCAAAATCCTTCCCTTCCCGGCGAGGAGGTCCTTCTCTTGCCCCCAGGTGCGTAGGACCCTTCTTTCTCCGCGGTGATAATTACTTCTGGAAAAGCGGAAGTGCTTTCAAAGCTCCCAAAGAGCAGTTGACGTCGCCGTCAAATTCTTTAGTCGAAAGAGACTTTCTCCATCACCACAATACAATTATCACCCCTGTATGAACTTGTCAACCGGAAGCCCTTTCTTCTCGGTCGACGTGACACTCAATACATTTTTCGCACAAGGGTGGGGCATTGTCAGCGTTCAACCACGCCACACACACAATCATTCCAGATATTGCCTTCTCCTCGGTGAACGGAAATTTGTTTTCTTGAGCCATTCAAAGCACAATAGAAACATCTTGCAGAAACTCATATCGCAGTCGAAGTCAGTCGGCTTGTGCCATGCCACTCCCAAATATGCAAGGCGTGAGTCACACGCCCCACTTGATCGGCCCTGGCGGAAGGCGAGTTGTAACAGCTTTTGTAGAAAATAATCAGTTCAATGTGCTGGTGCCAATTAAGACTTCCGTAATAAATTACACCAAGGTACCTAATTTAATCTGCTTGCGGTATAACATAAAGGCGACAGGCGAGGGAAGTTCACTGAGTCTGACACGTGAAAATACTAGAAGTGCAGATTTACTTGCATTGATGGTCATGTGTAAATTATCCAACGAGGATTCTAGATTACATGAGTATGCCTGCAAAATCCGGAAAAGTGAGTGAATGTGACCAGCCGCAGCACATTCATTTCTTTTTTTTGTGTGTATTCGGTGACGATGTAGTGGTATCTCCTACACAAAGCATCGATTTTCTCAAAACCTGCCGGCAGCAAAATGATTAGACGTTTGTCACATAGTGCCACCTACATCTATCTCTCTGTTAAACCAAAGTATTTTAGTTTCCTTTTTTTGCTGGTTTGATATTGAAAAGGAGGAAACCCGATCTCCGCAAGAATGCACACAGGATTTGAGGAGTATTATCGGAAAAGTGTGCTAGAGCACTGCGCCAACGGTTTCGAAGTGGCGTCCGAAATACTTGCGCTCCAGGAAGTCTGTATTTGCGTAACGCGCGGAAAGAGGGGAGCAGTACCTGTACTATACAAGTGCTAATGTTTCTAATGAATAAATAAAGCCTGTTTCCGAGTGCGCATTTCTTAAGACGGCACGTCATACACCTATTCATCGTAGCGCAATGAATCACGTTGTCCCAGAACCGCAGTGACGTGCACATTCTTTCACGCATCTTCGCAACGATGGCACGCTGCATTGTCACGCGGGATCGTAAATCTACCCCGGCTTCCGGCCGCTTGCGTAGCAGTGAACGAGATCGCGCCGTCGTCATCCGGCGCGTTATAGACGTGGCATACAAGCTCTTGTTCCGAGCTACGTACGTACCGCTAAGTGAAGCATATTTGCGAATGTGTTTCACTTAGTTGGTAGATATAATATGGAATGGAATTAGAATGTTCCACTAACTCAGTGAACCTTACGTGAAACGATATGGAACGATTACAGCAACAGTCGCAATGGCTCGAGCACCAGAAGAGTCGACGCTAATGAATACTCGTAACATGTAGGTTATACTTGTATGCGGGACGTCATTGCAAATATGTACCACTTACTTAGCGGAACATATGTGGACGAGATTACGAGCTGTTGTAAAACATGATGTGAAACACGCACTTTGCCGCGATCAGATCATTGCGCTTTACGTTTGTAGTATTAACCATGAACGCGTTCGAAACAGTACGGTGTACGTACTATTCGCGATGGAAAGAAACGCGAACAGCGGAGTGCGTGGCCGAAGCATAACTGAAGGTATAGTGCGCGCCGTCCAGTCATCACCATTGACAGTCGCGCATGTCTGGTTTGATTGCGCTTTGCGATGATGCACCCCCTATACTGCGATATTTTTGTTTCTCTTAGTACAG
Organism: Dermacentor silvarum; assembly: GCF_013339745.2. Classification (NCBI taxonomy): domain Eukaryota; kingdom Metazoa; phylum Arthropoda; class Arachnida; order Ixodida; family Ixodidae; genus Dermacentor; species Dermacentor silvarum. The sequence goes on along the minus strand of NC_051159.1, from coordinate 147,456,317 downwards.
TTTGCGCTGTCACCATTACTGCGCCGTCACCTTTTCTCGTTTTCAAATAAAAGAGAAGTAGAATAGAGACAAAAATATCGCAGGATAGGGTGTGCAGCATCGCACAGCGCGATCAAACCGGACGTGCGCTCCTGTCAAGGGTGATGACTGGACGGCGTGCACTATACCTTCAGTTTTGCTTTGGCCACGCGCTCTGCTGTTCGCGTTTCTTTCAATCGTGATCGTACATAAATTCTTTAAAAAAGAATAATGTTCGGCTTGCACTTTTTTTTACAGCAAGTGCCGAATCGAGGAGTTTAATGTCAAACAACTCCCTCTGGGGTTCTTTAACGCGCACCCAATTTCCGCTACATGAGCGTTATTGTATTGCGCCCTCGTCGGAACGTGGCCGCCGTGGCCGGGTTCAAACCCGCGACCTTGTGCTCAGCAGCTCAACGCCATAGCCACTGAGTCACCATGGAAGTAAGAAATATAATGTAAATGGAAAAAGGCTATACCTTAATCAGCTTATATGAACTTGCAAACGTATAACTAAGGTAACTGTTTGCAAGTTGGTATATGATAGAAGTGTTCGGTGAACCATGGTCATTCAACATATATTATTATCGGGATACTCCACCCGTGTTCGTTTTGTTGATAACTCTAGTTATGATGCGCAGTCATATTTCCACCTCAAGGCCACGTTGAAAACGTGGCTCTCGGGAACGGTGGTGGTAAGCAAACTTCACTAGGCTGGGAGCACCTGCAGGCAATAATCTCTTCCTTCGCGGTATTTGGTGTAGAACTTGTAAACCGTATCTTACAATTTCTTGAAATCAGAAAATGGGAATGCCCTTGGATTTTAGAAGAATCCTGGTGAAAGTAGCACTCTGTGTAATTGCAAAACACCGATAAGGCAGGGTATATTTGACGCAAAGAAAGGACGGCATCTGTAACGTAATAATGATTCCCTATGTAAATCGTGCGGGAGGCAACTGCGCGAGGCCAGCACATAGGCATATATGTGGTCAGTCGCATTCAGTCATCGTGTATATTATAAAACGCATCGACAGCGCAACATGAGAGTTCGGGATCAAATAGGACGAATAAATTGCTGTAGTCGAGCAAGAAAAGTTAGCTGACTTCACGTTCTAAGGTGCACGTCTTGTATGGCATCTGTTGCGATCTGTAGTTATTGTATGTGAGCTGACGACTTACCGTTCACATGTGTTGTAATTTGTCTCTTCTACATTCATGTAGAATGGCTTTATGTTCAAATTCGCTTTTAACGAAATTTTTTGTGTGGTGAGCTGTTTTAGTGCATTTACGCAACCTGACTGGCTCACGTTTTCACTGGTACCTTTCTTTTGTTCAGTGCCGGCTTGTTATGCTATGTCATATTTAGTATATACTTGTTCTATGAGAAAAGGAGTAGTGGGTGGCGCCTACAGGCACCGAAGTCTGTTTATTATGATTTATTGAAAAAATAAAGCTGCACAAACTGGCAAATATGAGAATATAACTTCCGGCCCGGTATGAAATTGGCGTGGCGTTAGGAGGTGTGAAGGATGAAAGGAAACGTAGCAGTGGCCAGTCGATACTTGCAGCTGCTCACGTTGCAATAGCATATATAACACGCATTTTGAAAGAACAAGTTTAATTTTGAGCGAAATACAGGATGTGCAACGAAACGTAATCGAGGTTGCGGTAAACTACTTGTACACACACACTTTGTTTATGATCATCTCGTAACAAAACCTGAGAACATTAAAGCAATTACCACCACCCGTAGGACACAATCAGAGATAAACATTTTAGTGACCTTCAGTGACCGCATGCTAACAGAATGCACATGAAGAAATACAATGAACTTAACTGCGTAGATCCGTTAAGTAGTTTGTACAAGGAGATGCGTATAAAATAGCAGTGAGAGGTGAAAAAAAAAAGGAAACGCATGCGCACGTGATTTTGCAGTTTTTGAAATCGAAACTGTAAGCGTTTGCCCTATGAAACGCATCTGCACGACACTACTCAAAAACAGAAACATTCGATCTGTCTCGACTGTTTTTTACACTAGCGGCTTACAACCAATACAAGTGAAGTAGAAGTATAATTTGTGTCTTGTTGAGCGGCACTAGGTTCAGACAATTTCACCGTCGAAACTTTCACCGTCGACAAAAAAAAAAAAGCAGCCTAGATGTACTGCCAACATAAATGAGGCTGATATTTGATCAAGGCATAAAGATGACGGCCAAATGAACAGGCTTGAATTATTATGAGCAAGAGTAAAATTAGCGGATTGGAATGGCAGTGAGTCAAGGACGGTTTCACTCTGAGAGCACCGAATGCATGCGCAATTGTTTGCTGTAAAGCAACTTCAGCTGGCTGTTTCGAAATGGCTGTATTACGCTTTGCTTACACTGCAACGCTTTATGACTAGCTCTTACACCGTTTACATCTATGACTACGCTACAGCACGTGTTGCGCCCTACTTAAAAATATGTGGTTCGGAGCACACGACAGGACAATATGTGGACTATAGCTGCTCAAGTTTATTCGTGTCACTCTTAGTAGAGTGACGTTGCGATATAGATGGTTTGATACAGGGCGAATTTGTTTTGAAATCTGCGGGCTATTCGTGTTGAACTAAGGTATTGCAGAACATAAGATTAGAACCGAAAAGTTACGGGATGTTTTATAGAAGCGCGTGGGGGGGGGGGGGGGGGGAGACTAACACAACATTCATAGTCGATGTCATTCGTCATTCACCTTTGTCTCACCTAATTGTTTATGCAAGGTGGGGATGACATTGAATAACTTGCTCCAACATCACAAAAGCTGCTTATACATGCGTGGTTTGACGCGCTACTATTTCTTCATAAAGCAGCAATCTGCGCAATGGGCCACGCCGAATGGCTGCTGACCGCACGCGGCTTTCACCTTCGCAAGCTAAAAATAGTTTATAAGCATGCCTGCACGCTGCCCGAAATCAATTTGTACCAGTCCCTAATTGGAGTCAACCGGACTCCAACACCTTCCTTCTCTGCGCGTTTCATCAGTCAAGTCTTCGTGGTTCACTTGGCCTCTTAAGCTGCACAGCTGCGTCTGCCTCATCCAATGCTTGTCCTTCCGGTTGTGTTGCTCCTAACGAAAAAAAAAAATGAAAAGTGCGTATGTGGCTAATTGTTAAAAATATTGTCAAAGATAAGCGGCATCTACTTCGCCTATAAACTTCAACGCGTTTCTGCTCAGATTCACTTCTCAGTTAAATTCAGTAACACGAATCGTAGTCCGTATACAATATCGTAATTGAATTAACTCATAGCATATGAAAGCAGAATGGTTTTGCGCTGCTGTCTTTTATTTCTATTACTTTCGTGGGATGCAGGAAACTGCAACAGATGCTTACAAAAATTACCAAAAACAAACAGAAATCTAAAGAGCACGAGGAATTTGAAATTACTGACTCAGGTTGTATGGGTTGTCGAATGATAGCAGTAAATCAGAATACGCAATACGAGCTTCATCGACAAGAGCCCATCAACTACTTCCGATCATTTGTTCCTGATTAAGCGTTTCTCTTAATGAAATGAAATTAAACAAGAACGATTATAAGCACCCCAACGCGATGATGGATGCTCCTTTTCCCTAGATGACACGAACAAGACTACGAACAGTACAAAATTAAAGCGGGACGATTTTTAAACAAAATATTATAGTTAAAATAATGAAATACCAATACATAAAACATACACACATGACCCACAGCGTGCACAAGGCAACACGAGCTAAATCGATGAGGCATAAGGAAGCACCACTTGTGCTCATGAGCGATGGGAATAAGGGCAACCGAAGGGGTGAATTTTTTATTCACTGCTATATAAAGGTACCGCTTAACGTCTATTATCTGTTGGCTTCATAAGATTCTGCTGGTGGGGCTTTAAACATGCATGTCCACCGAATAAACGGTGACTACTCTAACTTGCAGATATGGGTATATACCTAACCGAACGAACAGGGAAATTTTACGAAAGAATAAAAGCAGTCTGAAACACAGGAGTGAAAACATTCAAAAACGTTCCAACAAGCAACAGTGCAATCAGGAGCGTTGCTCTACAAGGCGTACCCCTCATAATGGTGTGTATGTAACTTTCGGAGAAACTGACTATATAACATCAACAGATCACTACCACCGTGTGGTAGTTCCTGAAAACCAGGTTATTTCATGAACTTTGGGAACACCGCATTGCTGCCACCTCTGATACATGGACTGGAAATTTCTGGTGACAAATCAATCTTTCTTTTTTTTAACTTTCCTGTTTCTAAGTAGCAAATTCCTGTGCTTCTATTAGTCTCAAAAGTAAGGACTAGATTATTCCTCAAGTTTCCAACACAGCAGTACAATATGCCTCTCGCTGACTGAAACAACAGACGAGCATGCTTTAATACCAGAAATAAAAGTCACGTACTGGCGTATCTCACAACGCCACCATTTGGATCGTCCTGGGGAATTCTGGAATAATAAACAAGATACGTATAAAAAAACCATTATATGGCGCGAGGACAAATCACATTTTATTTAAAAATGTAATTAAGAAGCTAGCACCCTGCAAGCCTAATCAGTTAAGCATCGTATACCTGCCTGAGATTGCGTAGCAGTAAGGTGTAACAGGTTCGCAATAAAAGAAAACGATAGCATAATGAGGCACGTCTTAGTGCGGGGACTCTGAATCAATTTCGACCACCCGTAGTTCTCAAAGCTCACCTAAATTCAAGTAAACTAGCGCTTCTTTATTCCGCAGCTATCAAAATGTGCCCGCCGGGACCTGGAATTGAACCCGCGACCTCGAGCTTAGCAGTGCAACACCATAGTCACGACGTCATCGAGGCAGGTCAGGTTCAAGTAAACAGCTTTCGAACAAAAGACGCGTAAGGCTGGATACGACGTTTGGGAAGGGGGACTTGTCTAGTGACCACTCTTGTAAGTAGTGACCGCTATTTAGTGAATCGCACGCTGATTCCTTGCGTCTAGCTTAAAGCGCTTGAGCACAGAGTGTTTTTCAAGCAGCTCCCGATTGTATACGAATCGTCGAGGTCCGTCATGAAAGAGCAGTCACCTCATCAGACGAGGGTCGGCTCTGCTCTCTGTTTGATAGAGCTAAGGAGCAATTAATTACAAGTGTAGTATAGCATCAGTGAACATTAAGGGGAGCTCCGTGCGCGATTTCAGTTTTGATCACAAGCAGATCACATGTACTGAGTTCGAGCCTGCCGAAGGTGGTGTCCACGTATAAATAATTGGCCAGTTCAGCTCACCTGTAATAACAATAGCGCCTGCGACAGCAGAGAATGCAGACCACTGCGACAAAAGCAACAATGAACACCGCTGCCAAGCCAGCAAGGGAAATGTTTGTCGTATTCCACTTCCAACTGTCAGCTTCCTTAATAATTTCTGTATCTGAAAAAAAAAGAAGGATCACCAAGGTTAAATTTTGTGGTAATTTTATGAAATCCTTGTGCCAGAAAGTTTGCATTTATGTAAATGTTACGGTTCGCTAACGTAGCAGTGTTCGCAGAGCACTTAAACCAAAAAGTTAACGACTGTAATGTATAAGTATATTGACGGATATCGCCACACAGAACACCATGTCGTTTAAATATTGAATATTGCTTCTCTGAATTAGCGCACATAATTTAACACCCCGCTTTCATGTCAGAAGACAAAGGCGAGAAGTGCTTGTCTTCGGTATGACTACATGTGTTGTTAACACGCAGATATGTCAAAGCCAGGTAAAACAGGATGGACTGTTGCTTGGCTGGCGAGAAGTGCTTGTCTTCGGTATGACTACATGTGTTGTTAACACGCAGATATGTCAAAGCCAGGTAAAACAGGATGGACTGTTGCTTGGCTGGCGAGAAGTGCTTGTCTTCGGTATGACTACATGTGTTGTTAACACGCAGATATGTCAAAGCCAGGTAAAACAGGATGGACTGTTGCTTGGCTGGCTGGATATATAGGGAGCTGCGTCGGTAAACTTGCCGTGACATAACTGAAGTTCGAGATACCCTTGGCGTATTGTCTGGGTGACCTTCCCGTCGACACAACGAAGCACGTAGCGCCCTATTCCTTCCTTACTGCAGTAGTAGAAGCCATTGGAAGTATTGAAGATGTTTTGAAAGTACTCCAAGCACAAGTCGACGGGAACAGGATCTGCGTAATTGAACACACACACCATAAAAGCGTAGCTGTCAATTTACGTAGCTCGCTGTTAAAAAAAGAAGAGATATTGCAGTAGCCAAGAACACAAAAGGAAAGCCTTTATTGTCCAGTAACTTTGTAGTTATTTAGAAATAATGGGCGGAATGTTCCCGCCATTACATAACTTGCGAACGCAATCCAAGGTAGTTTCTGCGCTTCTAATTGCACCCGCAGCAACGTCCCTATTTTGACGTCACAAGGCACCTCAAAGGATAGCTGGCACACCCATTGTTGACGTCCACTCATCTATAACTTGCCCCATCGGTCACATTGTGTCACGTCCAGTTGTAGCAATTATGCAACGAACGTGACATTTTGCCCATCCTGCGCAGTTATGCCCGGCGCTGTTTTTAAACAAAATCTTAGTTACGATGCTTCCGAGGGCTGCCACACGACCGGGTAAGATATCACGAGAACAACCAGAAATCCGACTCAAACAAAGCAGTGGTTAACCTTGCGTCAAGCAACATATTGCTTGGCAGGCGAAAGTGAAAGCCAGGCAGGGAGTATCTGGGTGGTCGCTTCGAATCGACTGTAACTAGAGTCAAGCGTTATCATGTTAACCGAAAGTAACTCTTTATGTAGGCTGTACTGCTAAGGAACATTTATGAACTCGGAAACTGTACACGTTTGAATGCGTGTCAAATTGCTTTAAATGCTCTTATAAACCTAAATTGGTGTCCACTTGATGTAACCGAATCAATGAGCATGCACTCTCAATCTTACCTGAAACACTTCCATTGAAAATTCGCAAGGAAGGCTGGAAGAGGCAGCCAGTTGCTCCTGCCCTTTCTTCGCAAAGGTGAAGCCTTCGCAGCACGGCACCAGGAGCCTCGTTCCGGAAAAGTCAGCTCCACTGTTACCGCCTCGCTTGAAGAGAAAACACACAAGCCCTTAGAGGAGCCACTAAACTGTTTGTGAATGGCAGAATTTACATTTAGGGGCTCTCAGCTCTGTAAGATCATAGTGTTATTTGCGTAATACAACACTAGCAATAACGTTCGAGAAGTCTTCTTCATGTCGTTCGCTCGCGGCTAAAAAAGATATTACACAAAATTCACGAACTTTTGCAACAAAACAAAGAGAACGAAGCTTTATTTTTGGTTCAAGTTTTCAAATTAAGCCGATTTCTTCAACTAACCATTAGGAAATATGCGCAATACTGGTAGTTAGCTTTTCCACACTGGCTGGTTGCCCTACACAAGATGGCCGACATGCCGCTATCGGCATCACTGAGCCGGTGAAATAGGCTTGTAAAAAAGTGAGGATGTAGTAAAAATAGATATTGGGAAAGATAACGGCACCAGTTCGTGATGTTCCTGGTTTATTTTCACTTTTACATGGTGACAGCTGCCATCATATGCCATTCGAACGAGATGTGTGGGTAAGCTCACTCTCAGAATTTCCCATTGTAGTGATAATACCGCATTGAGAAAGGAAACTCAGCGAGTTGGTAGGCGTTCAAGTTGGATCTCGTGCAGCTCTTACGGTTGGACGAAGGACAAGGAAAGTACACCGAATATGCGCCGACTCTCACTGACTCTCAACTGACTTTATTCCGAAACACCGGAAAGCAATAAACCAACGGCACATGGTTAAAACCGGTGACAGAAAACGGAACACTTGCAAAGTTGAAAACACACTATTAACAGCCAAGCGCACCAGTCGGGCTCTATCTTAGGCTGCCGCACGAGCTGACCAAATTATGAAAATATTTATCCCACAGCCGTATTGTGGGTTGACTAACACATCCTTTCCCTTTTCGTCTGACATAAAATGTTTCAATTATTTCACGCGCAAGCTGCACTTTGACTCGATAGCACCATTGTGTTTTTGGAATGCGAGTGAAGCCACAATCTCGGCAGTGAACAGCTAAGCGAGAGAGCTTGTTTTCTACTATCGAGCGCTTACGCTCACTCAGCTTCACTTTCGTACACCGTTTACTTTGGCCCTACGTACGCTTTGCCACAAGATAACGGAACTTGGTACACGATGCCAACTTCACAGCCGGCAAACATAGACACGTGCCTAGTGCCAAGCCCATTTTGAGACCTTTTTAGCGTGCTGCTTTGTTGCGAATGCCTGTCGACCTGAGGTACTGCAATAACGCTTTCGTGGCTTTCTGTGCCGTCGATCCGTACGGCCATGGTCATTCAAATGTGCGCGAAACTGTGCTATCTCTCTTCTGTATCTCTTCATCCCTCTGCCCCCTTCCGCCAGCGCAGGGTAGCAAACCGGACGTGCGCCTGGTTAACCTCTTCAATTTCCCTCTCTCTCTTGGCGCACCTTCCGGTCAACATCTTGGGCGAAGAAAATACGACGTCTACTCCACAGCTCTTCGAAACGTTTTTGAGGCCATGCCAAAACTTGTGTGCGTAGAGAATAACTGCGCATCTTTTTGGCTTGCGTTCACTTTTGTTCTCGCCTGTCGGGTGCTCCTTCATCTTTGCGGACATCATAATTTTCTTCTTCGGCATTAGGGAAGCCTGGATTTGTTTACTTGTTCCTCGAAACTGAGGCACAGGCTGCCTACGCTTCATTTTTCCAAAGATAAGCGGATGCAGAAAAGTGCTGTACCGTGCTTGATTAGCTTGAATGGCTGGAGCTGAAATTAGGCAGTGGTTTCAAGCTTTTTGGATTGTAGCAGCAGCAAACATGTGTTGATACTGAATTTTTCTTTACTGCAGCATTCCAACTGTGAATTTTAGCCCTATAGCTCATATTCTATAAACAATTTCACGATATCCCCGCAGTGTCGACTATAAACGCGGCTGTGAAACAGAACCGAAAACCAAGAATGCTTACCTGCACTTAGTCACATTGGCGTAGACCAGGTCAAGCCCATACAGGTTTTTCATCTGTAAAGAAAAAAAAAGTATGGTTTCGAATTTTCAGCTATACGACAATTATTATTTGGTAGTGTACACATATACACACAAGAATGCTGCTCTTGAAAGAGCATGATGATTCCCGCTTCCAGGCGTGGTGATGCAGCGCATGTCTGCATTTGAAGAAGACGAAGAAGAAGTTGTTGTTGATGATGATGTGGCAAGTAATTACAATATTTGACATGTAGTGGAAAAATTAGGTTCGCCAGTCGTCTTCTAAACATTAAAAGGCGAACAGAAAGGTCTGTAGTATATGAGACGAAAAAAAATTAAAAAATTTTGAAACGCCATCTACCACAGTGATATAAAAAAAAAATCGCGCAGAAACTCCGCTGGAGTTGTTTAAGTATGCGTAAGCCTTGTACCACTTGCCCATCTCCAGGCAGCGCAGCGCCATTATCAATCTTATCAAACTTAATCGGACCAGCATAAACACTTTTCAAGCTTTATTGGTCATTATCAACCCTATCGGACTACATCCGACCCTTATCAACTCTTATCGGTTGTTATCACCCTTATCGGACTAGATACTACCCTTTTCAACCTTTATAATCGGTCGTTATCAACCTGCGAAAATGGATGTCCAGCGAAGCTGTTGCAAAACCACCACTACAACTGCTGAGGGAGGTGTGCAATTCTTTACTGATGGTTCGGATGCTTTCTTTGAGTTTGTTATTTATTGAAACGTATGCTGTTCTTTCTGTTCTGTGGGCGATTTCAATTAATGTATGCACGGTAATTTTTCAGCTATTGGCTGCAATAACATTGCTTTTTTTCCAGTTTTCAGTATTCAAATACTGTTTAATATCGTTTATGCATTGCGATGGGGTCCAAGTGGTAAAAGCTTCAGAACAAGAGGAAAAGCTGCATGCTCGTACTATCTTAGTAAGGTGAAAGATTGGGCCAGTTGGTTTTGCATCAAGGTCATAGATGCGTGAGTTGAAATATATACCTAAAGAAAGAGACACACGAGAAGAACTACCATTCTAGAGCCTGCTCATACTAGAGCCTGCTCAACGACATTAAAAACGTGTGAGCGTGAAAAGTAGCATTGCTTCTCGAAGCAGTGATCGTGATCTGCACTGCAATGCGAGATGGCTAGTGGAAGTTTGTGACATGTGCAGCAAAGCTCTTAGCAAGTTTAATAAACAACTAAATAAAAGCAACTAAAATAGACCAAGGAAAAGAGAGATCTAAGAAACATGAATTATCTAGCACATTCCTCTTGTACTTAAGATTTTACCCCTTGGACCCCATCATAATGCATAATTAAACGATATTAAAAAGTGTTTCAATACTGAAAACTAGAAAAAAGGAATGTTATTACAGCCAATCGCTGAAAAATTATCGTTTAGACGACAGAAATCGCTATTTGTGTAGATCGACACTAAAGAAGCCTACCAAGTGCCCGGGAACATATGCGACTAGTTCACACTATCTTAGTAAGGTGAAAGATTGGGCCAGATGACTTGCATCAAGGTCATGGATGCGCGAATTGAAATATATACCCAAAGAAAGAGACACATGGGAACAACTTCCATTCGTATTACCCTTCTAAGAAAATGTGGGCAGCGCCCGTTGACGATAAGACGATGATCTTAAACGTGGTTGAAAAACATTGCGGGATGAAAGTATAATTTCCACTGTAAACTTACAGCGTTCTGAACAACTGCAGTCAGTTCTGGGTCATTGGCAAGGGTCTTGGGTTCCGTCATTTTCTTCCGATGTGTCATGGTACAGTGTGAACTTTGTAACATACCGGAACTGCTCCTCTAGAAATGCAAAACGAATATATTAATACTCACTCGAAGTAAACGAAATGGCTGAGAAATGGGCTTTGGAGCAAGTTTCACTGTTGGAACAATATTTTAAACGCAATATTACGAAAAAAGAATAGGAGCTGGGACACAAACCTAGAGCTAAATCAGTTACGGGCGTAATGAGATCAAAGAAAATTCAGTAAATACGCATGCACCCTTCCTTCGCATGGTGGACTTAAGCGTTCGTGAGTCTCTTGTACTCATCCCAACGTCTTCTGTTTCCTGGGGTCTGCAACACTACCGTGCAACGGTCGTTGTAACATGTCTTTCAGTGAAACAGCCGTTGTAACAGTTGTCTCAAAATTAAATTTTTTATGCCTCAATGTACGAAAAGCTGCAAATTCTACGTATCACCAAAATCACAGAAGAAACCTTTCGCTCTGTTATTAGATGGCACGTGGAAAGGTGCTGCAATAATATGGCAGCCCAGCCTAATAAACCCGAATTGCGCTGGCATCAAACCATGCACTTCTTTGTCTCCATGCCTATTAATAACAAAGACAAAATATCAAGATTAGTTTGCTTCTTTATATGCCCAAAAGAGCGCTTCAATTACACCTTTACATGTTTACGGCAGTTATCTCAAGCCGGAGCCAATCACCCGAAGGTCACATTCAAACGCACCTATCGCACCAAATGTGCAAGAAGTCAACGTTTATTCAATCAAGTAGGTATGGTTAACTGGGGTTCAGCTGGATATATATTAAAGTATGGTTTCATTTGCTCCTATTCATTTATATGTAAAACGTAAGTTTGTGCGAAGAAATTAGAAAATACAAATGCATAAACATAATAAAATTCATAAAAAGAACCATATAAAACGCGCAAACCCTAACGCATACAAGAGGGAAAAATAGACTAATCATCAATAACGAACGTGAGCCACTGTTTGAAATTGTCTCTATTATTTTGAGCACAGGCCCGTCACAATAAGCAAGGAATGCACTGCAATGAAAGCTTTCCTTTCAAGGCCACAAACTGTCCATGGTCCAAGTATTCTCCCAAGTGGCACTGGATGGTTCTCCAGCTTTCTAAATTTTTTGATAGCTGCCACGTTTGCTGAGCATATATGAGACAGTCCAGGAAAACGTGGGCTATATCTACCTGCACCGCTTCAACAGGCACGTGACGCGAAACGTGCACGATACATTGTATGCAAGCAGTCTGCAGCGCAAGAGTATGGAAATCATGTGCGCGTTGGTGACCCGTGGATGATAACTTCTTAACACATTGTAGGGCCACAAGCCCTGGCACACGAGTCTTGCATTAGCGACACAGCTTTCGTTCGGTCACATGGTTTGGCCTTGTCAAATTTTCTAAGTGCCTAGCTCCGAATTTTCAATTGGACTATTAACTTGGGTGATACGCATGAAATGCAAACGATATTTTGCATACCACCACGCTTATTTTTACGCGTGAAATCGTCAAGATTAAGTCAGAGGCCGCTGAGATGGGAGAGGAAAGCAAGCACCGGAGGAGGAGGGCGCCTGGGGTGGGAAGGAGGAGGGCGCGTCGCGGAGGGTACGGAGGAGCTCGTGGTGCAGAGGGGAGGATGAAGGAGGCGGATCGTAGGCGGAGGCGTGTTGGGTTCACCTCCTCCGGCAGTTGCTACGGGCTCTGTGTGCGCAGTGGAGGTACCGGGTTCCTCGGGCGATCGAGATGCCGAGCGCCGAGCGAGAAGGACCGCGCAGCAACGCAAGCGGCGACAGGCCGAGCGTGAGTCGACCGACCCCGATGTCGTCAGCAAGCGCCGCGCAGGAGGTGAACAAGACCGGCAAAAGGTGCGGGCTAGGCGTGCTAAGGAGACTCCCGAAGAACGTGCTAGGCGGTTTGCGACAATGCGGGTGTGTCAGGCAAGGCGGCAAAGCTCAGAAACTGCGGAACAGCACCCGTACGCTTGCGCGTAACCCATGTTCACGAAGGGAAACCTCACTATATGTTTTTTTTTTTGATTCCGGAGGTGGTGTTAACAAAGCACAATCTTGCGCGCCCACTTTCGCACTCCATCGGTTTAGCTCTAGCTTGGTTTAGGACACCTGCCCACCCTCCCCCTGGAGCTTTCCGCGCCGGCGGGAGCGCGCGGCGGCAGTTAAGCGAGGCCCCTCCACCTCCCTTTGCTCCCTGCAGACCGTTGTGCGTGGCTAGAATACTGCGTGCTTCCTTCCCGCTTCCCGCCCTTGCCGGCTCACCGTCGCACGCTTTCACTCGCACATAAAGCGTGCGGCGCGTGGCGACGATTTTATCGCCTGTGGACTTTATACGGAACCTCACGGTGACGACGACGGCGACGGCCGAAATGCGCCTGGAGTGTCCATATAATTACAATAAAAAGCGGCATGCATGAAGCTTAGTGTTTGCCACGTGGCCCGTTTCAAGACTCCAGACAAATAGTGGTGTCATGTGAGGACAGTCTTTAGGAATAAGAAGTGTATTTTTTACTGGACAATGGTCGGAAGAAGTTGCACCCACCTGGAATGCACTGCTTGGAAGTATGATTCCACAGGAGCGGCTCAGGGCATACGCACGTCTCTTTGTTACCTTCGATGACACACCGACTAAGTGGTCCAGCGCATTCGCGCATCTTTTCTACAGTGCAGTTGTCTGAAAGAAGCCAGAGCAGGTAGTGCAACAAAGCGCGATCCGAACTTTTTTATGAAACCTAATCGAGGCATCGTTCGTCTCGTTTGGCACTTCGCATCGTCATAATGAAATTTGAAATGTTGGAATTTAAATAACCGTATCTTGAAGTTAGAAAATGAGGCAGCTTGCGGGTGTTGACAGTTAACCTGGACGTTTTGAGAAGTACGCACGGAAATTATACCTCGCAGATCTTATTTGCTGCCCTCTATAACGTTAGCACCTGCCTAAAAAATGCCGCCAGGAGGTGTCCGTGTTAAAAACCGACAAACCTCTCCTTTGAACACTGTGACGTCATACAGTACGCATTGTCCGAACATTCTTGCTGAAATATCATTCTGTCCATTCTACCTGCATGTCCATTCTACCTGTGACATCCGTTGTGTTTCAATAATAGATCAAGACGCTACTGGTTCTTTGAAGACAGAGCGGGGAAAATGGCAGGCAGTAAGAAAGAAACATGCTACAAAGGGGCTACAAAATCGCAAAAGTTCGGCCTAGCGCTCAGTGTGTACAGGTCTTTCGTAGGTGCCTGTAATTCCCGTTCTGTTTCTGGAAGCCACGCTGGGCTAACTCGTCCAAATCTACGCCCTTGAAAACAATTACGCATTGCATAATGACAAGAAAACGCACAAATGTTCCGCCACTGCATACCTTAGCGAAGAAGCCTCCAAATAATGAAAAAACAAAAGGAAAAAGAAACTCCGCTTACATTAATAACTTCACAAGAAAGTTAGAGTTGTTCCGAGCAGCTGGAAATGGTGAACATTACAAGCACTGGGTGAAGAACTACGAAAATACATCCTCGTATTTCACAATGTCACAAAAGCTCGGGACGTGGCAGTTGTAACAGCAGCGCCTTCGGACTTGGCAGATGACCTGCGCACCTTTCTTATAATCTGTGTATCTCTTCCAACAAACAATATCAAAAATGAAAGTGGATGCAAAATTTCGACTCAACGAATTTTTAGTGGTAACATATATGGCATGTCTGACTTTTCTTGCGACAAAAAAAATGTTCAGAAATTATCGACGATGATTGTCAATGTAAGCAAATAGCCGAGCTCTTTTAGAAAGCAAATCGCTTGACTAAGGTAGTCTGATTCAGGTGATGATTAAGTGGCAGCGCCTTTAATAAATTCATTCATTCATTCTCTTCAAAAATGATGCGTTAGACGGCATATACTTGTTGCACTGAGCATATTAAGGCATCGTTTGTTGTTTCAGTGCGCCATTTCGTAGAGAACATAGCCAATAAGTAGCACATATGTATTGGTGGTAAGGTGTTTGTACGTATAAGCCGATTCGTCGTATGTCTCCAGCGGCGCGACCATGGGCGTGGAAGCTGACTGCCCATCTGCTCTACGCCTTGGAAGCCCTCTTCCGCGGGCGCCACACGGGGAGAGGGCAGGGTTAGAGGAGCTGGGCTGTTCTTCCCGAGTGCTCCACCACGGCCCGTAAAGCTCCAGACGCCATAAATCTATCGCGCGACCGCACGTGCGTATCAAAGACGTAGCTCGCGTTCTGCTGTGAACGCACCCCGAAGCTCAGTTACCTGAGAACGTGTGCCTTTGTATCGGCGCCTTTGAATCGGCACTGAAGGCCCTACCACCACCGACCACCACGAAAAATAGTCGAAGAAAGCTATTCGCTTTCTGTTGATAAGTAGGGGGGGTTCAGTGGCTTACCCGAACATCTGCCGTCCTGGTCTAACGTGCTTCCTGGGCACCTGCACTGGACTTTTGAGTCTCGAAATATGCACTGGCGTCCTCTCTCGGCACATTGTTTAATTTCTTCGTCACTGCAGCTTTCTTTCTCTGTAACAAGGTGAGTTGTGGTACAAATGGCGTTATAACGAATGTTAGTAGAAGTTTCATTTAAAGAGTGAATGGTTACGTTAGCTGCGTAATTTATTTTTATACGCAAACAGCGAAACTTTCTAGTTATTATTATAGCTATAAAATAAGGAATGCTTGGTCACCACGTGAACCACGTTGCCATCGGGGAGCAAGATGACAAGATAAAGCGTACAAACACGAAGAATGACAATTAGTTACGCATGCGCAAGAAATTCAGTTCTTTGTTGGACTTCCTTAGCGTTGCCCGACAAAGAACTGAATTTTCTGTGCATGCGTAACTAAATGTCATTCTTCTTGTTTGTACGCTCTATCTTGTTATCTTGGTCTCCGGGGCAATTTGGTTCACGTGGTTGGTGACGTGCTTTCAATGGCACTTTTCTTTTTGTTTGGTTCTGTCAAGAAATTAAACTTCATTGCTGTGAGTAGCGCCCGCGTGTCTCCTTTTTGTCCTCGGGTTTACTAAGCGCTTTACTACTGCCTCCTAGAAGAAGGTGGGAAGATGACAAAAAGGTAAAAAAAAGTAGAGGTCTTGTGATTTTATTGGGAGCAGAATAAGTGACCGAGACAATGAAGGTAGGTAGGTAATCTTGTTAAAGCTTGATGGTGAATGCAAAATAAAATAAAATAAAAGAATTCCTGATCAAACGACGTGTGTGGGTCGTAGTTTAGAGAGCAAACCTATTTTTTAGGGAGAAAGTATTGCGAATAGGTTCAAATTCTGTAAACTAACGCTGCTTTACCTGATTTCGAATAGCTTTTGTTAACAGCGTTAACACAACGGTACCGCAACAGCGGTAACCACAACTATAAACGAAATGAATGTACAAAAACGTCACAGGCCTGCACGGCACACGCAGCACAGTCACAGCGTAAGCTGGTTGAGCGGCGCAAGAGTAGCTCCAATTTCGGCGCTACGCATAACAGGGTCTTCGCGGCAAATTGTCTTCGCCTCGATTTTGACGACAACGATCTAAACTGTCCGCCCGGCGTCGACAGCGAGCTGCTGCTTGTATTGCTCTCTGCACAGCAGTCTGCTGAGCCCGATGATGCCTGGTTGTAGCCGCGCACGTAGCTCTACGATTCGCTTTTTCAGCAGCGGTTTGTACCGTGTGAGGAGACGTCATACCATGTACCGAAGAGGTACCCAGAATACGTGGCGCACATTTAACATCGAGATAGCGTTGATTGCGCACCTCGTTTGAATCGCATCTCGTCGTCAGCGCCTGCGCGCGCAGTGGTTGCAGGCACTTTAACTAGATGGCGCCGCCATACTGGCGGAGGCTCAGGTCGTCTGCGTCTGTGCGCCTGCCTATAGGGCGCGTTTCTGCTGCCAGATAGCATGCGCTTGCGCGGCTCAGTGGTACAGTATCCGACTCACACGCTGCGGGCCTGGGTTCGATCCCGGCGGAGAGCGGGTACCTTTTTCCCGCATTTCCGATGATAGCTGTTACGGCCAAACGCCGGCGGCGGCATCATCGCGAACCGAAACGCCTATATATGAATGAGCCTATAACAGCTTAAGCTGCACTAAAAGAAACTGCCAAAAATCAGAGCAAGAAAATGAATCAGGTCTTACTGTTGCACGATAGTCCGTCTGCGCTCAGTTCTTCGCCATCTGAGCACTGGCATGTGTAGTTTGTTGTGGTTTCGTCCAAAGCATTACAACCACGCTTACATATCGGCTCTACAAGACCAGCACTGCAGGCATCTGCATCCCCAATTTAAAAAAAAGAAAGAAAAAAAGCCCTAAGTTCAAGCACATATGCACTTCTAAAACAGATAAAGGTTCTCTTAACTAAGTCTACTCTTAATAGAACATGCTACTGGGCTAACTGGTTCAAACGTGCAGGATTAACAAGCACACAAGTTAGATCTCATACTTGCTGGACTAACGGGTGTACACTTTAGGCGAGTCCTTTCCTCACTAGCACCCAGTCCCCCACAAGCATATTTGCAGGATTAACAGTTGCACACTTCTGCCCTGGCAAAAGAAATCAAATTAAGCTACATCGCATACTTGCAGGATTAACAGGTGCACAGTTCAGGCGAGGCAAAAGAAAGCAAATGGAGCTACATCTTCATATTCACAGGATTAAGGGGGAAGTGGGTTCTAGAAAAAAAAATATTCTTCGAGATATGGTGCTGTAAGGTTGCACATATATGTAATGATATGTGCTTATTTTGAATATCCAGTTCATTTTTGGTTATCCCCTCTGGTTTTAATTTTATGTGAGCTTCCTCTAAACAATTTTTTTGCAAAGGCTTGCAAGTTTACGTTCTTTCGAATACGCTAAGCAGGGTATCAATGGCTTTTGTATCATTCAAGGAATGCCGTAAGACCAACCTTATTGCTCTGCCTTACCTAAAAAACAAGTTGCGAGACTTCAAGGTTGAGCACCAGAAAAACAGTGTTTCGAATTTCACCTTCGAAACCTCGCAACTCATGGTCTAGGTAGGGCAGAGCAATAAGGTTGGTCTTACGGAATTCCTTGAACCATACAGAAGCCATTATTACCCTATTTAGCGAAATCTATGCATAAGATATTTTGCAACTCTTTGCAGAAAATATTTAAAGGATACTTGCATTAGATTAAAACCAAATGAGATAAACAAAAATGGGCCTCATATTTGAAACAAGGACATGAAATTACATATATGTAGAAGTGTACAGCACTCTAGCAAAATAAATATAGATTTTTAAAATTTTCGGTCAAGGACCCACACCTCCCCTTAACAGCTGCACACTTTAGGCGAGAAAAAAGAAAGCAAATTAAGCTACATTTCATATTAGCGGGATTAACAAGTGCACATGTTAGGTGATGCAAAAGAAAGCAAATTAAGCTACATTTCATACTCGCAAGATTAACAAGTGCGCACTTTAGGCGATGCAAAAGAAAGCAAATAAGCTACATCTCATACTCACAGGATTAACAAGTGCACAAATTATACCGGGCAATACAAGTCGTGTGTTTGCCCTCTTTTGACTCGGCGAAAATGCGCCTGTTTATCGTCTATGTATTCCTAAAGAGCAACGGTTGATAAAGAAAGTTAATTTACCGAACACACAACCTAAAATTTATACAAAAGCACGTACTCTTGCAAGTGTTGCTTGTAACGCTCCATATGGTACCTGGTTCGCAGTTGGGTCCGGAACCGTGAGGCTCTGCTTGCAGAAGGGAGAGAACATTTGTTGTTTACTCACCACTGTGGAGAGCTGATTTCACGAAACTAATCGGAGTAAAATGGCTCATGCTCTGGTAGAATACTGATATAACAATGCAGCAGTGCGTCTGCTACTAGCGCTGAACAGAAGCAGGAGAGCATTTCAAGTGGGCATGAAATATTTTGGCCCAGGGCATGTCCTCACTTTCCTTTAGAGCAAGGATACTGAGTCTAAAATAAACCGAGAAGGCTGCGCGAAAGTATATACGGTAACAATGTAATTGTCTTTGCCCCATTAACATTATGATTTAATACTTGGCAATCGACGGTGAAACATTTGCTATACTTGTACTTGCAGTGAGAATAATAATGACTTTACGAACGTTCGCATTGTTCTTACCGTTACAACTCCCGGCCTCCCATCCTTGACAGCAACGAGAGTCCTCTCTCAGCTTGGGATCAGCACAAATTTCCCCGCACGTGAGGTATGGGAACAAACAGGCAATGGCTGAAACGCATTACAGATACCAGTTTAGATGTTGATCCGTGTCATGCATCATGTGTGAGGTATCCTGTAGCTTTTTTTAAGACCTTTTCGCGAATACACAAACAGAATTGAAAAAAAAAAATGGAATGACGACACGCCGGGTCAACATCGCATCATTCAAATTTATTGATAGGCTGTGTGCAAAGTATGACTAACTATTAAAATTGTCATGCTGCTGTTGAAAATATGTCTTGTTCTTAAGGCAGTACAGCATACTAAAACCAACCAATATACCTGCAGTTGACGAACCAGCTGACGCAATAAGCTCCAATATTGGGTGGTCGCCGGGAAGATGGATCGGAGAAAACGAGCGGATGCCATTGTACTCATAGGAGACCGATGACAACAATAAAAAAACGAAATAATGGGGACGGCTGGTTATGTCCCACAACTTTAGATAACGCGACAGTGAAAAGACATTTTAATGAATCCACTAGCGAGAATTCAGTGGTTCAGTTGTCTCCTTGCAATGCAGTTTATAATGTGACAACTTAGGGAGAACTGGAAAACCGACAAATGGCGTGCCGGTGAACGTATCGAACTGGCAGCCAGCACGGTGAGGGAAAAATCGACTGTTCTAGTTGAAAACTGCCCAGCTAGCAAACCTATTCAGATATTGGCACTTCCAAAGTGACCAGTATTAAAATCCTGCGTTGTCTTTTGAAACAAGGCGTTTAGGTACTGTGGACTAGTACTTGTTAACAATATATACTGAAACTACTAGCATTTAAAGGTGCATTTTCACGAGTAATAAATAGAGAGGGAGGAATTTTATTGACAGGAAAAATAGAGAGGTCGAGCTCAGCTGGTGCCCTCTATTCTGGTCCTCCATGAGTTCTAATAATAATAATAAAAAAAGAAGTGCTTTTTCAGCAAGCCCTCGCATGGTGATCATTAGTTCTATTCAGGAGCGCAGATAACTCCGTTATAAGGAAACGGCAAGTAGCTATTTTGTCGCGTACCACTTCCGAGGTACAACTTACACTGGCACATTCCTTTGTCAAGCAGAGTTCCACGAGGGCAGACACATTTGACGGGACCATTCCCATCGCTATATGCTTTAAGCCGGCCGCCAATGGATGCACACTTTTCCATGAAGGTGGCTTTCGCTGAAAAATAAACAAAATAGAATATTCTGAAGCTTGAGCCTCGCCCTGCACGAGGCGCGAAGCACTAGTGCACATTTTTTGCACAACTAGGGCACATTTTTTGGAGGGTAAGCTATCCTATATACGCGTGTTCTGCACAGGCGCTTTAGCTATAGTTAGCGCATTAGATTCGACGTGAAAATGCTGCAAGCGACCGAATTCTATAGCTGATAATCTGCTTGCTTCCTTATATACGCCACATTGCCTTGAACAAGGGTTTCTCATTCTTTCTTTTACGGCATTGTGCCTTCTCACCGATGGACAGCGCACTAACCACACAGCACGAAAGAAGAGGCAAAATACTCAGAGCGATAAACCAGACGCCGTTGCCTTTGGACACGCATCGGTAAGCTTCCCTATGGGTATGCTATATTGGTATTGGCGAGCTGGACCAACTCGCACAATATTCAACATCAGCAAGATTGTTTGGCGTGGTTTAAAGAGAATTACACTATGTGTATCGCAAGCGTATTGCTATTCCCGGTGTTAAATTTCTGCCTGCTCAAGATACTGACCGATATAGCTTTATACAACGAGGATAGCTACAATGTTATTGCTTGCGACCTATAAGTATACAACTGCATAAACCTGGGAAGAGGGGGGGAAAGAGGGCACCTAGTGGACTGTCCATTTAGGCTGTCGCCGATTGGCTCCAGGTGCACGTCTCCTTCTCGCTCGTCCAGCTAGAGCCAGTCGACGACAGCCGAAATGAACACTCCCCTAGGTGGACTCTTACAGAAACCACCCTCCCTGTACGACCGAGAAGGGAACCACACTTGTAGTGTTATTTGACACAAAACGTCAATACTTACGCTTGCAGTCACTAGTGAAAAGCGGACCTTCTTCACAAACGCAACGAGCTTCACTTTTTCCGTCATTGTCGTCGCAACTTGAAAGATGACATGGATTTATGAGACACGAAGCGATGTCTGCAGAGGCGTGTTGAAAACCGGCGTTACAAAGATACTTCACCATTCTGTAGAGGCATTTAAGGAAGCTTGTAAGACATGTGAAACTAGAATCATTCTCTCAGGTATGAGTTGTCCCAAAGCATAAGCTCCGCGTAGTTCTATGTCCGTTTGAACTTCACGCATGAAACTAGCCGCGCCTCTGCTAATTCCTGAAGTTACCAGGGACCTTTGCCTTGAGGCCACATCCAATTTTATTAATAAAGTACGTGTGAAACGCGTAAACACTGCCATTATACAATCACCAAACCGAATTCTACAAAATATGTCGCATCTAAAAACGAAAGCTTAATTTTATCGACTGTAGACGCAGAATATTAATGTAGGGCCTTGAGTTCTTTTTTTTTACAAAAATGACTGCTTAGTGAATAAGCTCAAAGAATGAAAAGTATTTTTTAAAATCACCCACAATTACGATGCTTCCTAATGCGAAATTTGTGCGCAGATCTGTACGTGTTTTCACTTCGCGATATATTAGCTGCCACGGACAATTTATCTCGTGCGGCATGTTGCAAACGGAGCGAAGTGTGGGACGACTGCCTCAATAATCGGGAGATCACGAGGCAGCGCGTGGGTGTCGCGTGGGTACGATTCACAGCAACCACCACAGACAGACCTCCGAGTGGTTTGTTTCCATACAGACGACGCGTGCTACTCTGGCGCCATACCGTAGCCATCGTCGCCACAGAGCCCGTCTTGCGTGGCACTACGCTTTTTCTCACGCTTTCGCCATACCCTCCTCCTCCGCTTTCCGCCTCATGGTTCTGCTGCGCCCTTCTCGGCTTTCCACCGCCCGCTCTCTTCGGTAACGCCGTCAACACCCCCCGCTGCGCTCCGCCTTCGCTCTTTCATTCTTCGCTGTGATCGTTCACTCGGTTACACCGACGCCAACGCTCGCCCCAGGAACGGGCGCTCAAGAGCTGCGCTCTAAAAACCATGGACAGCAAGCTGAGGTTAAAGTGACCCCTCTGTGTCGGGTAGAGCGACACGACGCCTGTGACAGTTCACGGATACAGCAGCATAAATGTCGAATTTGGTGACTCCTATAAACGAAACCGAGATGCGGGTGAACTGCCGTGGTCGGAACAGGTCGCAACTTGCTTAGGCGTGGTGTTCCTGAAAGCGCTCCCTCGAACTCACGTTGCAGTGTTGGCCGGAACGGCTCCGTTAGCGCCTCGCACATCCGTGCATGGGGCGGGCGCAACCATTTCGGGGCACACGGGTAGCGAAAGTTTCCTCAACCAGTGGGGGGGCCCCGATTTATGACTTCGAGTACGCGCCATGGACTGCGACTCTACTGAGCGCCATGGCCCGGCGATTACGGTGGTCCTACATTGCGATGGTTGGAGGCGTTCCTGTATCGTGCCTTGACCGTGGGACCATGACTCTTGTTCGAGAAAGCTAGCCGTTAATGAACTGGAGAGGACCTCGTGCAGTGGGGGTTTTAACCAGACCCACGGTGTAAGATATATACGTATATATATCTTACACCGTGAGCGGACCTTAAGAGAGGATCGGGAGAGACGTACGTCCAGAACGCACTGAACGAACTGCATTTACTCGAGTCTGAGTCTTCTCTCTTAGGCGAGATATACAAGAGTCAGCTTCTCTATTTCTCTCAGTCGCGGTCACCACGGGGAAAAGGGGCTCGTGAACATCATTCTCTGTTTACCCAATGTGGCTTCAATTTATTTCAACATGCTTAGTATTACTGCATACAACCACTTTACTGAAAGTACTGCGCATGTTTGACGGGATGTTTGCAGGGGTAGCACTAAATTGACACGGGACGTACGAAAAGCACAATACGATGGACACGGTGCTTTAATTGTCCGTCGTACTGTGTCTTTCTTTCGTCCCGTGTCAGTTTAACGCTACCCCTGCAACCATGAACAGCTACCAGCTCGCCTAGCTAGTATTACTATTATTTTTGCCGCCGTACTTGACGTGAGCCTTACCGACAGTGGTCACAAAATAATACAATAGTTTTTTTCCCCTCGCCTCGGTAGCTCATGTAACTACGGCGTTCCGCTGCTAAACTCGAGATAGTGGGTTCGATTTCGGCCGCGGTGGACGGATCATGATGGGGGCAGAATGCAAAAACGCCCCTGTACCGTGTACTGGGCGCACGTTAAAGAATTCCAGCAGCTCACAGAAAAAAAGTAAAAAAAAAGAATCAAGCAGTATGACTGGAGTAGGTGCATAAATTTATCTGTAGGTCTTCGCGCCATATCTCAACTGTAAACGATAATGAGATGCAAAGTGTACTCTGATAGTGAGCAAAGTGTCCTCTGAGAGATACAGAGGAAAGCGGTGAATGTGCGCACGTGCGTGAACAGCACTGCGCAGAATAAGTGCATAAATTACTGTGGTTGGCTGACAGGTGCGGATCATTTCTGAAAGGGGCGATGGCATCGTTTACTTACGATAGCATTTCCGAGCAGTGGCGTTAAAATAATGATATTTTCCACATTCACAAACGAAAGATTGTATGTTACTTCTCGCAGAACAGTTGGCGCTGCCGCAGAAGCTTTCCACAGACTTGCAAATGTTCTCATCTGAGGATGTAAGAAGTAAAGCACAATAAGCATACATGAAGTATACGTACATCGTTTCACATAGCAGCTGAGCTACACCAGAAAAGCCAGAACATACAACGTCTTCAGGGGATTTCCCAGCCTCATAGCAACATATTAAGTGTTACCAGTAAAAACGGTTTGGTTAAAAAGCCGTTGCTACAGTAAAGTTCATCTCTTTTTGTCTCTCCAAATTGACAGTAAATCACCTTAAGCTACTCTTTAATGCGAATGTTTTCCCGCCGTGCAGCTTAAATTTTGGTTTAAGCCTAATCCACATAACACACCAGGAACATAATTGCATATCCGCACACTTTGTTAGCGATAGCGAGTACCATATTCTTTGCTTGACCAGTCAAGAAACGAATCGGACTATTCAATAAACATTTACGACCCTGAAGCGAGCAAGCATGTCATTTTTGCAGCTTATTGCATATTTATGCAGCTTATTACTACTGATGAACACCAGTTTGAGTTTGATAAATTATACCTTTTTTCACAGAGTGAGCTCGCTCTCTCAAACGCGACCATTCCTACTTGCATGGCCAAATGTACTGCATGCGCGATATATATATATATATATATATATATATATATATATATATATATATATATATATATAGTTTGTCCACGGTAGTCATAATAATAGGTGTCCATGCCAAGGAACGGAGTTTATTTGAAAGGGCTGTTATGGTCGCGGTAGCCGTAATAAAGAAGTCGCAGTGTCGCCCGAAATGCGAAGCATCGATTGCGATGGCAAATTAGTAGACAGCTATACGAAGCAAGGATTGCAGTATTATCGGCAATACAAACTTCTAAACATAGGCTAACTAACTAAATTAACAAGCATGGTGGCCCGCGCGCACAAGCAAACTTAAATACATGTCACTCGATGACCACGGAAACTCACTGTCAAAACGCTGGAGTGAGGAAGCGCGGTCTCAGCAGCGAGCGAATTGACCTCCGTGCTGCATTGACCTCCGTGCTGCATTGACCTCCGTGCTGAATTGACCTCTGAACTAAGCCGCAAAAACACAGCGCACGGCGGGTTCTGTCCCCCTCGTAGATGGCTTTCAAGATAGGGCGGCCCGCGTGGCCGCGCCTTACGCAGTAGCCGCCGCCGGAGTGGAACGCGCCCCCTCCCTCCCTTCGCACCGGATCCTCACGCGCGACGGAAGACGGCATGCTTCTTCCCCGCTTTCCTTCTTTGCGCGCGTGCAATAGGTGACCCGTAAAACGAGCAACCAAAGGGAATTGTGGGGCGCGCCGTCTGCTAGCAGCTTCCGGTTCGACGGACGACGCGGCGGCATCGGCGGCATGCCCGGCGCACGTGTTTTTCTACGCGGTTTCAACTGTCAGTTGTGCGAAGCTTTCCGTCCACTTTGTCGACCAGCATTGTCGTACCATTTATGCGGCTGATTTCTAGGTTTCAGTTCACTCTGGGCGCGACGATGACGAGTCAAGAAAGGCAAGGATACGATTTTATTCATAAAGGAACTCTGGTTCTTGTTTCGGCGGCCTTTTTTGTTTCTGCAAGGTTTAGCTCTACGACATCTGCCGTTGCTTGTACGCACCGTCACTGACTGCTCTGCCTGCGGGTCAGTCAGACAGCTGAAAAAGCTATCGTTATCCGATAAATTATCAAGCGTATAGAAGCACTCCTTAGAAAATCGGGTGCTGAGGCGATGGCTACAGCGGTGCATGCTGCTCTGTGATCGTAGCTAAAAACCGATATCGTCGCTATAACGGCGCAGCTAGCGCTGAAAATTATAACTTTGAGCGCTGTCAACGGCATTTCTCGGTCGAAACTCTAGGTTCATTTGAAGTAGTACGTAGTTAGACGTTCTCGCGTTTTTGTCAACAATGGCCGTATCGCCGTCATATTACGGCTGCGCATTATCTCTATCTGTGCTAAAAGAGCTAAGGAGGCCATAGTTGGTTACGAGTATTATGTATGTATCTCGCTGTGTCCCGCTTAAATTCGCACCGTAAAACCTCGTTTCATAATATATCTATATGTGCACGCGAGTACTGAAATAGTTCTGGTTGCCTGAGTCAATGTTAGACAAAGAAATGTTATGAGGAATCATTCTGTGTCGGCACTTACACAGCTAATCGCCGCCTGGTAAGTGGCACTGTACGTTCATTTTCGTTTTGTTCACGGATGGTCTCTGCCTTGTTACAGTTTTGGAAGTGGCAGCCATTCCTCTGATGCTTGTGCACAGCTGACTCAGCAAGGGTTGCGGCAAGGCAGTAGTTACATGCGTTCACCTTTAACGCTTGAATTTGAGCAGCCAACGGCTGAACAGCCGACGATGGTTTTGCTAGGCACCTACAACCGGGTAATCTTCGAGTGGGACAAAACCGGACTGCAAGCGCAAGTGGCTCAGTCAGCTAAGGCGTTGCGCTGCTGAGCACGAGCTCGCGGGATCGAATCCCGGCCGCGACAGCCGCATTTCGATGGAGGCGAAATGAGAAAACGCCCGTCTGCTTGCGTTATGTTAAAGAACGGCATGTTAAAGAACCCCATGTGGTCAAAATTAATCCGGAGCCCTCCACTACGGCGTGCCTCATAATCAGAACTGGTTTTGGCACGTAAAAACCCAGAAAGAAGAACGGACTGCAAGCGCATCAATGGACTTCAACGGCGACGCGGTGGCGGCGGCTGCGCTGACTCGAACCGGAAACAGCTAGCAGACGGCGCATCCCACAACACCTCGCTATTTTACGGGTCACCTATTGAGCCGCCATGGTCGGCGCACCCTCCCACGTTTTCACTCGCACATACAGAATACCCGCGCACGGCAACAATGTTATCGCGCTTGGAACGCGGCAATGGCGACAGCAGAAATGCGCCTGGAGTGTCCATATAATTCCTATCGCAATGAAAGGCGTTCATGCAAAGGAATGGAGTTTCTTTTCAGACGAACTTGCGCGCCGCTCTGTCCAAATCGTCTCCGGTTCTCTGTTTCCCGCCTGCTCTCCCTGTCTCTCGGGGGCCGCCGGCTGGGAGAGAGTGCGTCGTTGGAGGCGGGTGCGAGCGGGAAGAAGGGGGTCTCGTAGCCATAGCAGTCGCGTCAACGGTAGCCGGTCCGCATCGGACCGACTGCCGGAGTTTAATGGCGCATCGTGGCAAGCACTTAACAATACTTGACAAGTACACATGTCAAGTATTGACACGTGTACTTGTTTATCTTTCTCGGGTGACCGCGTTTCACCGTCTAACAAGCGTTATCGTTCAGCGCAGGACGCCTCTGCATGTGTCGGAAGTTTCTCGAATGTTATCGATGGGTCTATTCGCTGTCTGTTGTCGCCGAACCTTGTGTAATCTGATTGCATGTATGCACGACGCGAATTGTGTAGTATTTTCTGGAAAAAAAAAACACGTCAACACCAGCGATTACAGAAAGATCATGGCGGCATTTCCGCTTCCGTCAGTTGGAGATGAGGGGAAAAAAAAGAGGGGGAGAGCAGGTTGGCGCTACTGAACTGACAGCGGTAGTAGTATGGAGGGGCTTTAGGCAAAGCTACTGACGCTGTGCGGTGAGCAGACGAGCGGCACTGTGCAGCCAAGCAGCGCAGCTGAAGTGGCCTACGACGACATTGTTGCAGCTCTTCAGAAACCCTACAACCCGAGGGCATCTGACGTATTCCGCCGAGCTCTCTTCCAACAACGTGACTAGTTGGACTGATGGATGGATGGATCAAACTTTATTTGATCTATTTAAATGTGGTTGGGCCCCTAGATGTCCGGGAGCTCCCTGGCCGACATCTGTAGGCAGGCCCAGTCCTCCAGCCAGAGCTGGTCTTCGCCGAGCAAGTGGCCCGAAGAGTGGCCTCCCACGAGGAAAAAGAAGGGTTGTGAATACATGACCAGTTGGAGGGAGATACGGTAAGCACTTACGTCGGTGCGCTAAAGACCTTGCCGCCGAGTGTATCTTGGTGACGCTACGCACAACGAATATTACACCGGGAAGCTACCGGACAGCAGACGGCGTCAACAGCGTCACCCGCCAACACAACAATGCTTTCCTTGGGCATTATGTTTTGTGACTGATTCGTGTGCGAACTATTGGATGATCTCCTGCAACAGAGACTGTTTGCTGAGAGTGACCTAATGTTCACAAAGGCCAACGACATCGCTGTTCGAGCGGAAAGAAAGGGCTCTCGTAGACTTCACAGTCTCGTAGACATAGAAATCCCGTAAACATAGCAACGGCCTCCCCGCCTCCGGACTCTCCCCGTCGTCTGACACCGCCAGAGGCAGCCGCCCTCAGGCTTCTTTCAACGTGGCTTGGCCATTATCAAAGAAACATGACGCTCCTGAACCGACACTCCCGATGCAGCCTGCGGATCCGGCGGAGAAAATCAGTCACAGGTGCGCTCCCGACAACACGGCGCCTGCCCAGCGAAGGTCGACGCGACAGCGACACCTTCCGGGCCGTTACCAAGCAGGAGGGGGGGGGGGGGGGGGAGGAATTGATATCTCTACGAGACTGCAATGTGTACGAGACCTCCTCTTATTTCCCCTCGCACCAGCAGCCTACGACGCACTGCTCTCCCGAGAGACACGGCGAGCCGGCGAAAAACCGAGAACAACTGGAGCCGACTTCGAACCGCACTGCGCGCAAGTCCATTGAAATAAACTCCGTTCCTTGGCATGAACGCCTTTTACTATGGCTACCTAATAATCCTAACTCCTATTAATTCCTAATTGGCAGGGGCGTAGCCAGAAATTTCTTTCGGGGGGGGGGGGGGGTTCACCGGCCCGACAAGGGGGGGGGGGGGGGGCAAGCTTCTGCTTTCCTCTACGTCCCGTGATCGATAATAAATATCGGTAGTTTAAGCAAACGCTATACATGTATGTCAAAGACATGGGACCCCCCCCCCCCCCCCCCCCCCCCCCCCCCTTCACGTGTGTGTGTGCTTGTGAAGACATTATGTAAAAAGTAAATACAGTAAGGACGACAACTACAGTGGGCGTTTGGAGCAACGGTCTCTGATCGCGCAACTGAATGGACCAGTCTTCGAAAACGCATCATTGAGACGACCCGTGCGATCGGAGAAGACATCATTAATTGGTAATTTCCGTTAAGCATAGATGGCATCCTCCTCGTCGGGGCGAAGTGCATTTCACAAGCCAAGGACGGCTATACGCGTGAAAATGCACGTGTGACCAGGATATACCTACTCCCATAGCAATAGCTTGTTCGCTGCGTCTTTGCGCTAGGAAAACTTAAATACGCGCAAAAACGCGCAAGGATTTTTTTTTTCGAAGCTTTCGTCGCCCTGCTCCCTCATACGAGAGGGTTGCATTTTCTGCGGCAAGTGCATGGGCCGCTGTGTCTTCCGCTTTGTGCGAGCGTGCAGCCGTCATTGCCTTTACGTCAACAGATTCAGAATTGTACAGAATATTTCACCGCACAGCATAGATATGGCATGTGTACGCATTTTAAGTAGTGCGTGCAACTCATTTCTGCTTCACTTACGCCGGTGCAAACAGGAAGCGGCCTTGTACCTCACAGAATCTCGACTGATTGGTGTACTAGTGATGCAGGAATGAACTCCGGTCTTGTTCAGTGCATAGTGCACATAATCAATTTCTCAGGACGCGTGAACTCCGACGAGAACTGTCAGCGCCTGCAACAAGAATTTACTCACGCTGTACTGCGCACAGCAGTAATTCATGCTTGTCGGATGTCTGTTTCGTGCATTCTGTTGCGAGTCGGTGGAGTTTCACTGCTGTCATCAACCCCTTCGTGTGTACATTGCTGGTTTGGGATTCCACAACAAAACAGCAACTACCAGCCTTCCGTAATAGCTGGTTTGGGATTCAACAACACAACAGTAATTACCAGCCTTCCGTAGGGGCGCAATCGCAAACAAGAGACGTTTCTCGCGCAGGCTAAGCCTACGTTCACACTTGGGAAGCGGCAAGCGGGCGGAAAGGCCAAAGCGGGCGGAAAATTTTTTCCGTGCCTGTCCAAGTTGTTCACATTTGTTTTGCTACCGCCGCGGCCGCCGCTGCCGTTTTCGTCCAGATCCATCTAGTCTGCGTAGGTTTGTCGGCGTGGTGGCGCTCATTATCGCATTATTTCGAGCGGTATGTTCATTCATTGACCCACGTATCGTCATCAAAAGTGATCATTTTACGCAACTTCGCGTGTCATCTGCGACCTTCGGTAAATTCCTCGTTGGCGTTCCGTAATTCTCCTCACACGGGCGCGGTAGCGCTGAGTCACAGGTTAGTGCCTAGGCGTGATAATATTTCTTAAATAGCTTTTATTTACAAGTTGTAATAACATTTCATCATTTCGTGTTGTCGGCGCCTCCAGGACACCAAAGGGGCAACGGGAACACCACAGCTAAAACCCGGGCTGGCCCTTGTGTTGGGGCTCGTGAGACCTACGCTCTCAATCTATCGTCGCGACGAGAAAAGCACCCCGCGACTTCTGCAACATAGCGTACACGTGCGAGGAGAATTATGGAGCGCCAACGAGGAATGTGCCTAACTATTGTCTGCCATGGAAGTGAAAGAAGAAATGGCTTTTATACTTCTACCTACTTGTTTTCTAGAAATTGACAATGAATAAACGGAAGACGCGGACACCTCGGAAACGGCGGTGGTGGGTTCGCCTGGCTTTGCAAAAGCACGAGAAGTTGGGTCACGCCAAGGCTTCGTTGCCGCACCTCCAGTCGCGCGAGGTTGAATACTATCGCGAGTATTGCTGACAGTACGTTTTAGTGCCACTCTTGTCGTAGAGCAAGGGCTGGTTCTTGATCTCGTCGATCAGCATTACAGCCTACACTTTTGGTGCCATGTTCAATTTTACGACCGGTTGTTTACATGCTAGTGTAGCTTCCAGTGAAGCAGAACGACTTTCCGCCGCGTTTTCGCTTCGCCATGGCGAAAAAATCGGCCCGAGACCAATTTGGCTCGCAGCCTGTTTTTCTGCCTGTTTTGCCACCTATAGGCGGGCGGATTTTTGCAAGGTTTTGCCGTTTCCGACAGCTTCGAGACCCAGTGTGAACGTAGCCTAAGATCCTGCGCGAGCGCGGCCTAACCGGCACCTGAAAGGAAGCGGCGGAAATGTATACCGGAGATTTTGACCACCTGGGGTTTTAACGTGCACCTAAACCTAAGTAAACGGGCCTCGAGCGTTCTCGCCATCATCTAAAATGCGGCTGCCGCATTTGTTGCTTCAGAATGCGGCCTCCACATTCTCGCCCAAAACTTCACAGAGTGTCAAAGCCTTAACAAACACTGTGACAGTTTTTTCCATATTCAGACATGATTCTCTGTAAATTACCAACCCAAACGGAAGCGCCCAGGAATGAAATTGTGATAGTAGCACCAGTTTCATGAATTATGTCAGTGCGAAGCGACGAGAAAAAGGGTGGGTATGTGGGGGGGGGGGGGGGGGGGTGCGGAAAAAATTTCGGGGGGGGGGTTTGAACCCCCCCCCCTGGCTACGCCCCTGCTAATTGGAATGGCGGACAGTGCCAACTGCAGCACATGTGGTGTTGAGGATGCCACCAGACATCTCTTATGTGACTGCCCTAGATACGAAGAAGAGAGGATTGCCCTTCGGACTTCTTTGGGGCACTTAGACGACAGGCCTTCTACGGAGGAGAAGCTCTTGGGCGCGTTCCCTCGTTCGTCTGCTATGAGCAGGGCTACAAAGGCGCTGCTGCATTTTTTGAAGTGCACAAGCCTGTATGACCGCCTGTGACGAAACTCAGCGATGAACGCTTGACTGTAAATGTGCAAGGTGGGAACTGTGAACTTATCTCTTCCTTCTCCTCTTTCAATCCCTTATCCCCCTTCCCCAGTGCAGGGTAGCCTACTGGGCTCAGCCTGGTTAACCTCCCTGCCTTTCTCTTATTACATTTTTTTTCTCTCTCTCTCTCTCTGTATTACGGCTACCACGGACCTAACAATATATATAAGGGATAATACTAAAGTCATTTTGCTACATTGGTTTTAGCAAGCGACCCCTCCAACAACTTCCTCTTAGCGATGTGCACAACGCTGTGTTCGCTTGTTGCAGTATTCTCTACACTGGCCTCCAATGTACATGCTCAGACATTCTGAGTCTACGTGACCCACCAAACATCGCACAGTTTGCGAATTTCCCAAGCTGCATGATACCGCAGTAAAGAACTAAAATTTTGGCTAGTTACTAGGGGACCTTTTTTTATTGAGATGACGTAATGGGAGAGGCTGGCCTGGAACTAGTTGCTCCTCGTCGCTTGGCAAAGAGAAATGTTATCGCAAAATATTTCCCAAAACAAAGTCAGACAGCATGAACACAAGGTATGTACATGAGCCCAGAAACTCAGAAAAGATAAACATGCGTACGATTGCACATAGAAAGACAAGTACTACTCCGAATTGCCCGGGAACGCATACAGAAGTTCAGTTTTACAGAAGAGTACGCAAAACCTAAGTACACATACATAGCATACTACATAACCACTTGACCACATAACAAACTCAGACCTTAATCATACATAGCTCTTTAAGAGGAGGAGGACAAGGAGGGAAAGAAAGAAGGCAGGGACGTTAACCAGAAATGCTTGTAGTTGGCTACACTACTCTGGGGGACGGGAAAGAGGGAATAGAAAGATGAGATAGAGAGATGAGGAGGGACACTCAAGTTTAATATATAGCTAAGATATTTGTATACTTCAAGAAAACTTTCAATGCTACAAGTGCTTTTCTCTGAAACCCTGCTGTTGGCCACGGGACAAGTTTTTTTTTTTTTTTTTTTTAGCGGTGAATGGTCGTCGGACATATGGCATTAAATCAGTCCTCAGTGCTCGCCTTGCAGTTTCGTATCTTGATCACTCCAGAAGAAAATGGTGTACGTGTTCGTCTTGGTGGCCACAAGGACTCTGCAGATTAGGGGCACGTTTTATCCTGCACAAAAAGTGCCGCGCATATGATGAAACCAGGCGGATGTTATCGTGGTGTAATGGTAGTCAAGCAGAACAACGGCGTCGTTGTCCGTTCCCTTCTTTTGTGCGTTCTGTTTGGTGCTGAATACACCACGATTATACCTCCGTAGTAGGTGAACGCTATTACTTTTTCTTCGTCTTTTTTGCGTGTGGGAAACAAGTGGGCATTAGACATGTACAGCCTTCCGCATTTTCAGCCATATCGCGTGAAGACACTATAATATGGTCGTACGTGGTCCTGAATGGAACATCGCATTAGACGACTCTTGCACAGGAGAGTGCTTAGTGCACTTGAGAGTACTTCTGCCGGTCTCGGTGATTATCGCCCCTTAAAGGCGCTAAAATGACGCGAGATGGACGCTCGCGCGATATAGCTAAAAATTCGGGAGGCTGTACATCTAGCGCTTAAGGTAGTGGATGTGACAACAGTTTGCTTCGCCGGATCAGAGTTCTCTAATGCAATCTCTTGGGCTTCCCTGTATTCCAATGCCGTTGTCATGCGCTTAGGACGCTCCCTTTCTTGAGAATAACATGTCACATATCCAGCTCTATAGGCTTGCTTCTCCGACAACACACCTTCGCTATATGAACTTTGCGCGGACTCTCCTTTTTATCACTTGGGATTCACACCTCAAGATAAGCTTACGGCGCACGCGACATTATCATTGACGGCAGTGGTATGCAATAGTTCCGACAAGAATGATGTGCGAAAACGACGGTGCCGATAACGGTCTCGACCGTTTGTTTAACCTGCACTGATAAGATTTGTGCATTTTTTCTGGAACTAGGCGGGTACCACTGGTATTTGATGCTGTAATGCAATGTTTAAGCGAGGGGCTATAGGTTAATCTGTACCACAATAATCAGATTGCCCTTTCTAAGCAAACGAAAACTAACGGTTCAGAGCTTTCTCAAGGTATTCCAAAGAGATCGGATTATTTCATCCACGAAAGAAAAAGAAAAAAAAGTTGTGAATGCGATACCGTAACTCTAATTACCAATTTATTTATGAGAAAAGCGTGAAGACCACCAATGTCAAAAGTCACGGTTTTGTAAGTGGCTAGGCCAAAACTGGAAGGCCAAATCACCCTGCAACCATCGTGATTGTTCTGTGCCATATTAAATAACACTGCACGAATGTAATGGATAGGAGACGAAATGACCTTTATATATATATGGCAGCTATTTCTTATTAACGGGTGAGCATACTCGCAACAATTACAAACCATGGTTACGTATGGCAAGACAAACCCACAAATGTTTGCGAACGCAAGAAAACTTACTGCCTAAATTAAGATGTTAGCTATCATTTGCCGGCGCCTCTTGTTTTTACGCACCGCCCAAGCACTTATGAAATGCTTTATGAATACGGTCCGGGACGACTTCTGAATCCCGCCGACAAAGTTTGTACGAATGAAATAAAGCAAGCCATATTTTTGACTGCATTCCTCAAGACGGAAACAACTTCGCTATAAAGAGAAACAGATGTCTTTATTGTACAACCCGGTTACACCGTCTTGACAGCTTCAAACGTTTGCTCTAGAGAAGATGATGATAATCAGAAACTCGGAAGCTTGGAACAGCAGACCCCATTAGCACAAGCCGAATGGTACCGGGAAAAATATTAAGCAATCGGCCGCTTTACTGAGCACGAGATATTACTCTTCGCGCTATCATGCGAAGCTGTCAACGTTCTATTCTATCATCTCGATAGAACATTGACAAGTTTTCTGCCAACCGTAAACGTGTGAGGCTAGATAACGAAACCTCTAATAATAACCATTGATTACAGTCCTGAAAAAAAAAAAACGGCACAAAGATACTGCCATCATTACTACGTTCTGAGTACCTGTTTAAAATAGTCGAAGAGCTCCTACCTTGTTCGTGCATCAGTGACAGAGCGGCTACCGCACAATCACGAACGATCAGCGTGGCCACGAGAGCACGCACCACGTCTCCTACCTCGTGCATAACGTCGTCCGCTGACCAATGGCACACGTAAGCAAGACCATATAGCCTAGGTTCTAAACATGTAAGTTATATCTACAACAAGTGTTATACTCGCGTATCGCAAGAAACTTGCTCTTTAAGAGACGCCCGCAGTTTTCTTTCTCGGATATTCGGCTGTAGTACATACAATGGACGCATATATGTAGTCCCAGATTTTGAGCCTTCCCGTTGTAACTGGGCGACAACTGTGCTCGGCACACGGCCTTCTCCGACGTCTCACGTTCGCTCAACCTGCGCGGACGCACTATACTTACAGGTGCGATAAACGCAAATGCCACGGCGCGCCCCCGCTCTTACAATGAAGAGAGGGAAGAGACTGAGAGAGCAGAAGAGAAACACCTTCGCCAAGCGTCTGCGCCTTTGGAGAGCTCGCTTACCTGAGCCGTGTGGGGCGATCCCCTTTCGTACGTGGAGGGCTTGGCAGTTCTCCAGGAAACTTTCATCGAGACCGTTCTTTTTCCTTTTCACACTGTTGGAAATGGCAGCGAACTTGAATGACCGCGTCACGTTTTTATAGTAAGAAAGTGAACAGCGATGTCAGGGTGTGCCATTCCGCACAGTCAAATGCCGTATTGGAATTTTCAGCCAATGCGGGAGAAGCCCTTGTGAGCCAATCAGAACTGGCAAGCTGGCGAATTCGGCATTGTGGTTGAATTTTGCATTGTCTGGAATGCCACTACGGGACGAAGTGTCCGACAAAACTGTAAAAAAAAGAAAGAAAGAAAGAAAAAAAAGGCCGAACAATAGTTCCCCACTAGGTTTCTTCGCATCATCGCGTGGTCAAATTGTGCCCTCAGCCATGGACAGCCATGGTCAGCTGCGCCTTCCTCGCTTCGCGCCAACGGATTAAGGATGTCTTTTGTGCAACCGCGACTATCGCGCATTACCCTCCACCGTTGTCCTGTGCATCATAAGGCCGGCCGCCGTCACTCAATAAGTGCACATATTAGTGAGTATGATATCGTGAGTGTAAGTGGACGCGAGTATGAACGACAGTCAGTGCTGCTGAGTTTGTGTGGTATACTGAAAATAAGAAAATTACACTAGCGAAAAACCGACCTCAACACGGTGCCCTGCGCCGCACCAAACTTTGGTCCGGTGGGTGACGCAGTGATCCGACAAGGTGGGAGGCAAAGTCCAGGAAGTTAATTTGACTTCGAGGCGCTATCGATGTTTCCTACTCATTTTCATTTCCTTTTCATTTTATTGATTCTTCGCAACAGTTACGTATTGTGAAAGAGGCGAAGGAGGAAATCAGATACTTAACGGCATTGATGGACTGTATACTCTATTGACGACAGACGGCTGGTTCCATTAGGCGTATCTCGAAACCTGGTAATCAGTAGGGTGAATTATTCAGATCTTTAATAGGTCTCCTGCAAAATATACTCGGTACCTCTCTACACTCACTGCTTCCTCTACAACACTGGTCACTCACATCGAGACGTGACATACAAGCCGTGATCACAAACACGGCTCAGGCGAATGATCCAGTTTTGGCGCAAACACGAGTGATCGCGCCGGTCGCATGCATATTCAATGCCACTCTGCAGAACCAGCGCTCAAATATGTTTCAATAATTTATTATTGAAGCAGCGCAATATTTTAATCTGTGCGCAATTGAAACACCACGGAAAGTATAGGCTACGCTAAAGTGCTTGGCGCAACCCTTTCATCTCGTTCACTCTCGCTCAGTGGCCACGTTTGACATTCCAATCCCTAACTGGAGCGGGAAGGAGCCGCTCTATATGTCACTAGCACTCCGTCGGCGTGATTGTTCTTAGTTGTGACTGCTGCTGATGATAACCCTAACATCTTTTCAGTTGCTCATTTCAGAACAACTGTTACGATACAGTAATGGAACCTGAACAACCTTCTCTGAACACCATTAACATTCTTTCTGCCTCTTTGACAAAGTGGTTGAACATGAGTGGAGTGCTTTGAGCATCTCTCCCTCCTCATATTAATCTTCAGAGTTACCTCCACATTGAGTGCTCCAACTCGAGCTCAGTTTTTTTTCGTTTCGGAGAGTGCCGAATGTACACTTATGCCTGAGTTTATTAAATGTCAGATTCTGCAGGTCTCTGTAATGACTATTTGCAAGTAACTGTGTGCTAACATGCCCTACATGCAGCAATGTTCTCGAGTGATGTGTCATTATTGAGAGCAATATGAAATGTTCATAAAGCTTGCTAGACGAGTCGCCGAATTTTTGACTGCGCGTATGGGACTGTATTTGCGTCTGCGCAAGGTAAAGTCACGCGAGGATGATGTACCGACGACATGCGCGTGCTGTGCATTGGTGTGACCCCTATTACGCCATGGATGGCGCAGTCATGCCGTAAATTCGCTGTAGTGAGGGGTGCTAAGGCTTGCCATTGAAGTCTAAGGATCTTGTAGCGCCTATATACGCATTATGCCACTTAAGAGTTCCGTCAACGAGTATTGAACGCAAAGTCCCGTCTCTGATCAGTATCAGTCAATAATCTTGCGAACCATTCTCGACTTATCAACTGCAGGAGTGTGCTGAACTGGGCAGATTGGTGCACGTAAAAGGTGGATCGAACAGCTCCCTGCGAAGATTAAAGAAAGAAGGTAAAAAAAATTATGCGTGGCTCTGCTATCGCAAACACCAGAGACCATAGAGCTGGGGAAAACCTAGTAAAGTAGTGGCAAACCACACACTTAGTTTAACTTTTTCTGCACTTCCCCAATCTCCGCTGGTGTCTGGTGTGCGATAGCAGAGCCACGCATACTTTTTTTTACATGCCAGTGCAGATTGAGAATTAGCACCGTTAGCCCAAAGTCGTTGCATGTTGCGAAAGTTCCTGAGCACCCGCAACCCAGGATCTTCCAGTCTCCTCTGTTTCCTGACGCTCAGAATTTCTTCGCGATGTTCTGCGTAGTATCGCGATGAATTGAACCGGCCCCGTTCACGAGCCTCCGGATCCTAATTTCTTCACCAACGCGAACTCTCGGCTTCCCTGAATCTAAACTCGGGATCTTGTGCGACGCTTGGTTTCAGCTTCCTTAGCTCTCGCTTCAGTTTTTCGGAAGTGACGAGTGTCCATTTCTCTGGTCGAAACCTACCGAGCCGCCGCCAGAGGCATCGGCTACAATCACGGACACCGGTCGCGTTCGGCGCGAACGCGGTCGGTGGCTCGGTATCACTCTACAGATTAACAGATTTAACGTCGGGTCATATAAAATCTCAGAAGTACGCGTGCTATGTCAAGAGTTAACTTTAACTCACCATGCTCTCATTATCTTGAGTCAATTTCCACGGGACCATGTGTTACAACCATGTGTGCTGTATTGTGGCACGACGGCCATTCGTAACGAATAGGCGAAAATACCTGCATTGATATTCCGTCTCTGCCGGGGGTTTCGCGCCCGCAGGTGGGCATAGTGCAGTGCTATGTCGCAATCGTAGTGCTGCTCATTGGCGGCCCATTGCAACTTTTGCACTTTGAAACCAATCGACTGCTTGTGTTACCCATTTGGAATGTTTTTTCTTTCTTTTTGGAGATCCGACGGGGGACAGTCTGTCATATGGCAAGGGAAAAAATTAACGTTTCGCTTACAAATTATTTATGCATGTCATTCTCATTAATTTGTGAATCGGTATTTCCAGTGTATAAGAAATATTTTTATTGAAATTGAAGAGATAATACACAATTTCTATATCAATTGCACATTTTGCAGCATACATGTAGCTGTGAAACGAAGAAATAATTAGTGTTCATTATAAAGAACACACAAGGATAGGTTAGATCACACTAGTGCAGAATGTCAAAACAGTGACTATCCAGGAATGTTTCATTTTGGACAACATGACTAAAAAACGTCTGTGGCATCCTCTCTTGAAGGTACGCTTTGTCGCAAAAATAACTACCTCTATTGATTGGCTTCATAGCTGTCAAGAATTACACAACCAGTGAGATAACATAGGCCTGTTGGCTGTTCATGATGGTCTATACTCCACTCCCTACATTGCAGGCAACACTACGAAGGCTTAGAGAGATTTCTCTCACTGTGCGCATCCGCGACCAAAAAGTAGTGCGCGATATATGAATAAAATATGAATTACACGTTAATGTAATTCGGTGTAAGATTAAGTCTTCTGCCTTTACGTTGGAAAATGTGACATAGCTAATACATGAGACGCGTCGAAAAGCGATAGCTATTTACCACCAAACGGGCTGAGTAACATGTTCCTGCGACAAGCAGCCACAGCGAATCTCATGCGCTCGCGACGTACGTCGCCTACTGTA
Organism: Dermacentor silvarum; assembly: GCF_013339745.2. Lineage (NCBI taxonomy): Eukaryota > Metazoa > Arthropoda > Arachnida > Ixodida > Ixodidae > Dermacentor > Dermacentor silvarum. Next base: position 147,417,229 of record NC_051159.1, on the reverse strand, counting down.
GGCACATTTATGCACAATATATGATTTGACGTAAACTTGTGTCCAAAGGTTTAGTTAAAATATATGAAGTATTTATTTCTTATAAAGCGTTTCAATTCAAGAACTACGCTGCAAAATGCGCGTGAGACCTCTACGGCCAAACTATTTGCATAGCTTCCGCAGCGCCACCTGCCATGTATGAAATGAAGTATAGGCGAATATCCCACGCATGAAGAAAAACAAGCAGTGTTACTGCAGCAGGCCCGTATTCTCAATGTGTACATGTGTAGGATCACAGTTAAAATCACAGTCCAAGTCAGTTGGTTCACGCATCGGTCTACAGACACAGAAAAAAAAAAAAACGAAAACACTCGCAAGAAAGCAACAGTTGTAAGATGACGTGACTCACTGAGGCAATGATATGGAAGCATGCAGCAGCACCGGCAACGCGCAGAACTGTTGTCGACGCCGTCGGCGTTTTGCCCGCGTTCGCTCAAAATGCGTGCGGCGTTGGTGACTGTTGCCGGAGCCTGTGATATAAATAGGCACTTGGTGCCGCAGCTAAACGTCGCCTCCCTTCCCTCCCCCTTCCGCCCCTCCCCCACGGCGTCTCGCGCATCGGAAGAAGGCGCGTTTGCTCTACATATATGGTGATTGTAAAGGAGGAAAGAGACGCCTACTTCTGCAGCCCTTAAGGAAGCACGGCGCAGAACGCGCGTTTGTTCTCCGCCGTGCGTTCACTCCCCGTGAAAGAGCGCGTCCTTCGCGCCCTTTCACTCGCACATACAGCGTTCGGCAGCGCGCGGTCACGATTTCATCTCCATTGACGTCATACGGAACCTCACGGCGACGGCGACGGCGACGGCGACGGCGACGGCGACGCCGACGGCAGAAATCTGCTTTTGAGTGTCCATATAATTGCTATCGCAATAATAAACGTTCATGCTGTGCGAGCTCTACTGTGTAGACGCAGCACGTGTGGCACAAGGTGATGGCTGACAAAAGGCAGAGCTGCCGCTGGTGACATTGCGTGGGTTGTCTGGTGCAGATGGAGCCGGTGACTTTCCCGGGAGGGCACAAGACGCCATAATGAGACAACAAGGTTGACTGCGGAAGTGAGTACGCATGGTTGGTTGAATACTGGCGCACTTACTTTCAAGTGTGGCAATCTCGGTGCCCCTCCCCCCTCCTCTGTCGCGCAGGAACGCGTAGAGAGATGTCTTTCCGACTGTGATACAGCAGGCTTGCATCGAATGAAAGGACGTCCGAGAGAGAAACATTGAGCCGGGATTGTGCATGAAGGGCGTCTAATGGCGCCTTCGAGAAGACGAAATCTAGCGCTCTGGATTGTTCGGAAAGCGAGGTCGCTAAATCTCACCCAGCTCTAGTTGGAACGCTGCGCTGTTAGAAAGGTTCCTGTACACTCGAAGAGCCATAAATAGGCCCTTCACTCACCCGTAAACCGCCGGTGGAGCAGAGGAGGGGGAGGAATAAGAGGAGCACAATATCACAAATTTTACGTGGTGTTGGTACACATATTTAAGGATCTAAAGACAGAATTCTATTCGGTTTGGGTTTGCTCTAGTGCATATCGATGTAGGATTTCATGATAGTGTAGATAATTTTTTTTCACGCATTCAGGCCATCATTATCATTTTCATCCGGCAGCTTAAATTCACCACTGAGCAATGCACTAGAGCAGCGCAAATTACAGACAACGATGGTAAATTCACAACAATGGCAGCCACAGCTTTAAAGATCACAACCAAACGTTCTAACCCTGACAGTGAACAGAGTGTAGTGCTATGCTGGACTGGCGTCACGCAGTCACTGTGACATCTTCATTCTCTGGCACTTGCTTCGCCACATTATTTGGCTTTCCCTTTGGCGTTACAAGATTTGCAGTTGCCTCTTGGTCCTCCGATGTCTGTTGCGGGTCTCGCTGGGCTGCTGTAAAATGGGAGAAAAATTTACGGTTCATCAATATCATCGCGAAACAAATACTTCTAATACACAATTGAGCAATTCAGAAAAGTTGTTTACAGGGCCCTGAGATCATGTCTGACAAAAGCACCAGTTTGTCGGAATTCTTGAACATGAAACAGCCCCGCGCGACAGTTCGTCTCACAGTAGCAAAGGTCTGCCGGTACTGGTCCTTACAACTAACTTCGCTCACGCCTTTTACAAATAGATTTTCTTGAAACACGTACGATTAGTTTCTGTCGCGGCAATAACGGTACGCGAGGGGCACGTCCCACCGAATCTATATATATAGGATGTGATAATGAACTCAGAACGACGTCGACTTAATGATTCCACTGATATAGATAGCATGGAAAACGTGTGGGACAACTAATGATAGAAGACTATATTGTACTTCGCTTCCTAAAGTTCGATAGGCGTAGTAGCGTTACGTTGGTGAAATGAAGATAAGCTTCAAAGAAGTTAATCATTGAACAGAAAACTCACTTCACCACCAGTTCTACAGTACTCTCTATTTTTTTCTTGCTATGTAAACCATCCCCTCTGTTTATAAAAGGTCCTGTAAACTAAGTATACAGAGTAGATATGCAAATATAGTAGTTTTTTAAAGAGGGAGAAACTACATAGAATACTAGCGACAGCAGAGATTTCCGGTAGTTGGGGCTCTTTAGAGCTCGTCAAATCATGTAGGCCACTTGCCTTGAAGCTTCACAGTGCTACATTCCATATTTTCCGGGAGAACTCTGAAATCAAGGTCCCATAACGCATAGGTAAGAGCATATCTATACACAAGGCACCGTATAGCGTAATACGTGGAAAACCATGAACAAGCTATGAATGCATACTTAGTAAATTGCCTCCAATCGCATAAATTCGCCGCAGCTTTACAGTAAAGAGAAGCCGGTACGTGAGATGCATCAGAGACGTTTGTAGGTTTCGTAGACTTTCTAACGTTGAAGCGAATATCTCGTGCCCTGTATTTTTGCTTCATTACGTAATAGGTATCCTTAAGGGGGCAACTGTGAAGCCAGAAAATGCGCCAAATTTTGAGACTTGATGCGCCGATATTTGTAACTTGATTTATAATTTGTTGGTATTTCTTAATGCACAGTGAATGTTGCAGTGCAAGCAACGACTGCATTGGCAGAAGGACGTTGCAGAAGAAGCTCCCTGAGTATAAATACGGCTGCACATCGAATCGAAACGACCGTGCACATACATGCACGCACACGGCAATGTAGTTGGCCTACAAAAAGTGCTGAACTAAATATATAGAGTTTAGCTAACTAATCTGCCAGGTGATTTTGCTCACCTGTAGTAATAAATACGCTTCTTAAAGAAGAGCACCATGAACAATATTGTGAAGACAGCAATGGATGCCAAAGTCCAAACAATGGCGGCTCTGTAATTCGATGCTGCAGTTCCACCTTCACGAACAAATTGCGTGCCTGAAAAAAAGAAAGAAAATGTGGACACCCGTTCAAGCCCCAGTGCTCTAGTTACCTGCATTGCCTATTTTTTTCTTGCGTGTTGTTTCTCTACCTGAAGATATAAAGACACTATTGCGAGAATTTCCTCTATCCCTTGAAAAAGGTCGGTCCACCAACCGAAGCTGTTGGGTAAGTATACCTAAGATAACCGCGAACTTGTGCTTCTCATTTTACTAAATACGCTTCGCCCATCGAAAAATCCAGTCACACATCTCATCTTTCTATTCCCTCTTTCCCGTCCCCCAGAGTAGGGTAGACAACCAGACGCATTTCTGGTAACATCCCTGCCTTCTCTTTCTCTCCTCCTCCTTCTCTACAGCAATGGCTGCCAACTACTCCACTTCCAAGCGGTTGTCTCTGCGCTTTCCTCGCATTCCGATAAGTTGTGCTATAATCGGAGACTACACCATCAAGAAGTCCAAGAGAACGTCAATCCCGTTGAACCCGGAACTCCAGGTTTCGTGTGCTACAGCGGCGCAAGGTTGCGCGATGTTCCAGTTCTCCTTCAGCACGTGGCACCGACATTGCCGAAACTGGTGCTCCATGTGGGAACCATGGACATTGCGGATAATGGAGCGACGCAAGCCCTTGGAAGAGTTAAAACAACTAATCAAGAATATTCGCCAACAACGACAACAAGCAGAGATCTGCCTAAGCCTGCCACTGCCTCGAGCTCTAAACCGCCGCCGCCAAGGAGTGAACAAACGGTTCGTCCACTGGTTCAACAGAGAAGCGTCCGGATTCGTGAGCCAGGTGCGCCATTTCTGCCACCAGAGAGCTGGGCCGTGGGGTATTCTATCTAGACCACCGTCTTCCAAGAGATGCCGCCTTGGAGGGTCCTGGCCGCCGATGGTATTCATCCTAGCTTTGAAGGCGTGACGATGCTGGTGCTTCACTACAGATGTCTGCTGAACACCAGGACAAGCCGCTGGCATCCACGCCAGCAGACTCCACCGCCAGCCGGCATGGCGACCACCGCTGGTTCCGGCACTCCACAGCGTGCCTCGAATGCCAACTCGTCGCGCACGCCACCACCCCAGGCCCAGAAACCCACCACCCCTCCAGCACCACCTCAGATGGGCTACAACCTGCGCAGCCATGCGGACGTCACTCGGCGACCGACGCAGCCACGGCAGAACTGACAATTGCAGGGTTGAGGTACGGTCCGCTCCCCCAATTCACGATCCCGCACAATTCAGCAAATCAGGAAAACGATTGAGAAACGCTAAGACTAAGGGTAATAATAAGACTAAGGGTAATGAAAATCAGTGTACAGAAATAAAATATACTGAATTTTAGAAGCTAATTATTGAGGTTTGAAATCTGACAGGCGGTCCTAAAATATTTACATTACCCGCTGTTTGAGAGCCATGAAGTCACGAAGTGCGTAGCTCCGTCGACTGTTAAGTTGAACTGTTGACTGTTATGAAAACAGCATAACTCTTTGAAGACAGGAAGTTGGGATCAGTATGCTTGCCTTGGCACTGTTGAACCTCGAGTTCGCCCTGGACTGTTCTGTTTGTGACGTTACCACCGGCACAGCGAAGCGTATAGCGTCCGTTTCCTTCGTCAGTGCAGTAAAAGGAATACTCCGTGAGGTTGTGGATGTCTCGGAAATATCGGGCACATAGGTCAACAGGAACTGGACCTGCGGATTTCCAGCGTAAAACACTAAAGAACATGAGCTTAAATGTACGCGCTTACTTTGATTAAGTCAATGAAAATGTGCGCATCAAAAAAAAAAAAAGCGCGTAAAATAAGTAAGTCGGTTTATTTGTACGAGGTGAGCCATGAATACAAATTCCGCCTTTGAAGATCATTAACATAGCTAAAGAGTGCTAGAAAGTTCACGCTTTGATTGCAATGGTAATCTTGTTTCTGTGCTTATCATAATAAAGATAATACATACATTCAGATCTCAGCATTTGTAATTATCTTGTGAACAATATTTGTAAACATCTCGCCATGTCACGTTCTCTTCTCGAAAGTGAAACGTTCTTAAGACACATTGAGAATAGCGGCAAACGCAGAATATAAAACTGCTGAAGCCGTATGTTCTGCCATAATGAAAGTGGCGTGTGTAATTGCTTCTAATTAAATGTTTTCAGGGCATCACACACACGAGGCACAGCATTTCCAGAAAAATAAGCCGCAAAACTCTCGCGATTTTGCCGATGACGACATATGATGTGTTATAACCGTTATACGAATTTCCTTTCAAAATTTTCCGAAGTTCAATGCCCCGGAAAGTGAAGCGCCATCTTTTGAGCTTTTTAGCGCGACAAGTATAATGCCTGCGAATAATTTTACAGGCTTGATAGTGGTACATACACTGTTGAACTCACTGTAGTAAACTGTGGGGAGTTATTCAATTGGTCTGTGTTAAATTAGTTGCACAGCTTCGCCAGCTTCATGAGGTTTTCAAAATTGGTTTTAAAGATTTAGTTGGGCCGTCACAAATGAGGACAAGCGAAGAACCAGTTGCCGTGCAATCACAGGTATGATCTCACACGTCAAACCAGAGCGTTGCGATAGAAGGGACCACTGATTGTTACGACCTCAGCAGCCGATTCCATATTTATTTTGCCTTGTGGGTCAAACATAGTCACGAACACGTACCCTGGCATTCTCTGAATGACCGGTTGACGGACGCTTACTGTTTTGCCATCACCAATTAAGTATCTCCACATCCACTTGGAAATGGAATGTACCATTCTAGCACACGGCCGTAGCATAGTGTATTGTCACGCTAAATATTTTGATAATTTCGGAAGTCTTTGTTGCTGATTCCGTTCGCTTACAGAAACCGGATGAGCTCGCTTTTTGTTCTATGTGCAAATTCGTGACAAAGCGAAGAAGGCTGCGTTCGATTACCGATGTTAAGAAGGGCGCAGAGATTGTTTCTTTGCAATCTTTACAAATAGTTGAAAACAGGCATGTCATAACTTTATTATGAGACGTAAAGCATTTTTTAGTCATTAGAAGTAACATCATTGTCAAACCTGTTGTTGTGCATGCTGAGTGTGTAAGTGGGAGTGTTAATAGTCCCGGTGTATCGTCGACTGCTACACAACCCCTTGCTTTCGAAGTCACATACACAAAGCCCTGGTCTGTGTGTTCAAACCTCATGGTGCTTCCTGGCAACGCAGTTATCCGAAAAAGAAATGTGAAGATATACGATTTTGTGGATTTTAATTCGGCTTCACTTTTTTGCCGTTTCTCATGCTCTTTCGTAATTATTGGTCGCTGCCTTGCCAGCTCTTCAGTTCAACGAGATAGTGATGTCATTATGAGCTGAATAAGATGCTGTTAAAATTTGAGCATTCAAGAATGTTACACGAACAATCTGTTACCTGAAACGCTCCCTTTTACGATACGTAATGTAGGCGGGAAAATACATCCGGTGTTTCCATCTCTTATTTGGCAAAGGTGAATCCTTCGAAGCACTGCTGGATGCGGCTTTTCCAGGAACGTGAGCTCCATGGTCACCGTGGTCCTTGGTAGCAAACATGAAAAGAAAAACAGAAAATAAATCCACGTGGGTATTATTGAAAAGTATTTTGGTGTTTCGTCAAAGGGCAAGCTTGAAGGTTTTGGATATTGCCATCCTGCCTTTCGTACAGGCCTCAACGGGACATGCGTACAATAATGAGCGCGAACTTAAGACCACACCTGCGAACTCCCGAATTTTTCGTTAACTTTACGAATTTGGGCGCGTTGAACGATTTCACGAATTTTGCATCAAACATTAAAAAAATTATGTTCGCGATCATGTTTCGCCCGTCCGTCTCCGAAAATATTCTCAGAAATCTGATGGTGAAAGAACACCAGAGGGATACTTATTTTGAGCAGGTTTATTCAGAAAGGTTCCCATTGCAGGAAAATCGACAACATAAAAGTCGCTACGAAAGTCACTGTTGATAAATTACTTGTGTATGCCGCAAAGAGAGCATGCTCCGGGCAAAAAAAAAAGTAAATTCGTAATAACCTACCGCCTCCTCCAACCCGGTATCGTGTCTGCGGGATTTTTATGAAATTTGGAAATCGCAGTTTGGTAGGTATGCTTCAGAAGAGAGAGTCAGACCGACAAGTCACTGCCCTGTCTAAAGATTGTGCTTATTATTCAAGCAAGAATGAACCAACTCGCCCAGCAACACATTCTGTTAATGAATATGGCACAGCACCTGTAGTGCTGAAATTTCAACGCAAAAGAAAGCCGAGGAAACTCCTAGGGCACACATACGTTTATGCAACGTTTGTTAAGCATACTTCATGCCTTTCTTCTTCTTGCTTTCTCGCTCTCTTTGTAAACATATGTAATGAACATGGGGCTCTATGGGGCTCCGTCAGTAATTCGAGTAAAAGGTGCACCTCAGTGGAGTAGCACATTGTGATGCATTCAGTGGAACGCTCGTCATCCATAATTTTGTCAGGCCCCTGACTGATCGGCTGACTCAAACCATTTTAGTAGACGGTGAAGTGGTTTCCCACGCAAGCACTCGTAATCTTTCTTAAAATTTTGCTGACGCGTTGCTGCAAAGTTTATACGCCCTTGACCTGGGTTAACTTTTCTTCCATACCTGCCACTCTAAATGATTTAACTTTTCTGATTATGGAGACAGAAAGGCAACTTGATTCAGATGAACTAATAAAGCAATCAGTGGAAACGGAACAGCAGTGCAATCTTTTTTCACCTGCAACGCTAGCACCTAGGTTCATGAGCCAGAGAAATACTTGTTTACAACACGCTTCTTCATTCTGTTCTTGAGGACTATCACAACTGCTGCAATACTAGCTGTCACGTTTACATTGATGTATTGGCTCTGTCATAATCACATTATTTTGTATATGTGAGTGGGCTGCTCAGTGTGTCTCGCGATCTCTCACATGCTCAGGTGCCATATTTCAGCTACAACAATGAAACGCAGCATTGCACGCATATTTTTTATATACGAAACCGAAATGGTAATTATTGAATTCTACGCCACTAGTTTCAGCTAGCTCTGTAAGATAGCTGGTGCAGTGCCGCCAAGGTATCAAAAAGGGTAATATGGCAAAGTTTAGAAAGCAGTTTAAAGAAAAAGACATGAAACAAGCAATCACGAACCAGGTTATACGTTATTGCGATAGCAATTACATGAACAATTCAGGCGCATTTCCTCCGCCGTCGCCGTGATGTTCCGTATGCAGTCTAAGTGCGATGACATCAATATCATGGCCACACGCCGTATGCTGTGTTACGAGTGAAAGCATGAGAGGGTGAGCGGAGGGTGGTGGCTCAATCTCGTGTGCGCAAGGAAGGAAGGCGAGGAGGAAGCACGCCGTCTTCCATCGCCGGCAAGGCACCGGGGGGGGGGGGGGGGGGGTTACTCTTGCGGCGGCTGCGTATGGCACAGCTGGAGGCGGCCGCTCGGGCCTTATCTTGAAAGCGATCTGCGGTGGGTATAGAGTCTAGAGGCGCCACGGACCTGATAGCTCTGCGTGGGCGCTGTGTTCTCGCAGCTTAGTTCACGTTGAAGCGAGAGACAGCAAGAAAGACAATTCGCTTGCTGGTACTACCGCTCTTCCTGTCTCCAGCGTTTTGACAGCGAGTGTCCGCGGTCATGGAGTGAAATGTGCTCTTATTTGCCTGTGCGCGCGTGGCACTATGCTTGTTAATTAGTAAGTGAATGTTTACCACGACCGATAGAACTATTATCTTTACTTCGTATAGCTGTCTAACGTTTTTGATATCGCTATCGATGCTTCGCCTTTCGGGCGAAATTGCGACTTTTTATTGAGACAGCAATTATATGGACGCTCCAAGCGCATTTCTGCCGTCGCCGTCACCGTGAGGTTCCGCATAAAGTCCAACGGCGATAAAATCGTCGCCGCGCGCCGTACGCTGTGTGGGCGAGTGAAAGCGTACGAGGGTGAGCCGGCAATCGCGGCTCAGTGTAGCGCACGCGAGGGAGGAAGGCAGGCCGGAAGCGCGCAGGTCTTCGCTCGCGCGCGAGGCAAGGGGGCGAGGTGACGGAGAGAGAGAGGAGAGAGGGAGGGGGTGGGGGCTGCGTTCTGCTCCGTCGGCTGCTGCTCACCGTACCTTGAAAGTGATCTGCGATGTGGGCTAAGTGCGTGCCCGCGCGCGCCACATCTTCAAAGCGATCTCCGATGGGGACAAAGTGCATGCGCCGAGTGCCGGTAGCTTCGTATGTGCTGTGCTGTCGCCGTTTAGTTCGCGTTCAGACGAGAGACAGGGCGAAGGTTAATTTGCTCGCGGCTGCTGGCGCTCTTTCTCACTCCGGCGTTTTCGCAGCGAGTTTCCGCGGTCATCGACCGAGATGTGTTCATGCTTACCTGTGCGCGCGTGACGCCATGCTTGTCTATTTAGTTAGTAAGAGAATGTTTACAACTTTGCACGGCCAATTAAACTACTATCCTTGCTTCGTATAGCTCTCTACGAATTTGCTATTGCAATCGATTGTCATCGATCGATTGTTAACATCGCAAATATCTAGAAAATAAGGTTCATGGCACCTGCTGAACCTTCTTTTTTCTAGGCTACTGTGCACAGCCCTGTGATTCGCATAAAATTTCTCAATAAAGGGAAGCACCTTCATTTTCCTCTATAAGGATGTCCGCTGAATCCACAACAACCATAGCGTGAAACTTTTGGACGGACCCTATCTGCTATTTTATATGAATGAAGAAATGCTTGTTAACTTACCCGCATTTCAGCACTGCAGTTTTCGTTAGCGAATTTCCGTACAAGGTTTTCATCTGCCCAAAGGAAAAAAAATGTTCATGTGATTATGCAGGGCCGCCAACAAGCTTGAGGCAAATCCGCAATGCCTCTCGTTCTTTGGAAATTTCCCTAGTCAGCCGCCTTCGCTAATATTCACTGTACCGACTGGCAGGTGCCCCTGTTCTTAGGAAATACTTTAGCACAGCAACTTTATTGTAATTGCTAGTCCAGGGACAAAATACTCAAAATTTTGCTTTCGTATGATTTGTTTTACTTTGACGGGATGCATTATCTAATGATTTAATACCCATAATGATTTGATGGATCCGTTCTTACGACCACTATAGCGCGCGAGCTGCTTCGTAAATTGTACTTAGTCACAAAACACTTTAAGTGCAATCCTCTACATGCCATCACCGCATCGAATATATGAGAGATAGAGAGAGAAATGTGCTTTAATGTGATGCTGGAGATGTTAGCCGGCTATATATGGTTATCATGCTGATTGCTACGGCGTATGTCCAAAGCGCTCAAAGTAAAAAATTTTGCGCATATGGGAAAAGTAAACTCCTTGTCAGTAATTAAAGCGGCTGAAGAGAACTATTTGAACACTGATGACAATGTAAGCGTCTGATGTGTTTAGAAACTTAAAAGCACAAGGCATTTAAGATATTCACCGGCTGGTAACAGAACTTTTTTTAATGAATTTGCTGTTATAGCGAAACGCATGTCCTAAAGGCAAAACTCACAGCGTGGTGGACATTTGCCTCCCATGTGGCGTCGTTGCAATGTTCCAACGTATCATTGTGCTGGGAGTCTTCCGCGTGCACTTTGAAGCTAAAAGTGCGTTTGAATGCCATCTCTGAAAAAAAAGAACGATCTTCATTTATCGCGATTTCCATTACATCAGCTAAATTCTGCAGAAAAACATGTTTCCTTTACTGGAAAGAGCGGCGCTCAAAGTTCTTTGAAACCAATAAAAGTTCAATCGGGGACCGGAAAGCCCCGTCTTAACAAATACATGTAACGTTTGCGTCAGAGAAGTGGAGCCTGCCACCACCCCTACTGGAGTGATATGGATGGTGTGTGATGGAGTTACAGTTACAGAGACTACTCTGTACTCGTACTATGCGAAGCTTAGAATGCGCAGAGGTGTCCATACACTCAAATCACGGCAGTTTAGGTCACAGTGCTGGTACAAAAGTTTACGCCAACTTCTGTAATTGCTACAGTGCGGATTCAGTAGCGAATCAACACAAAATTCACTTTCTTTTTCTTTCATTTTCACCCTAAATTTTCACCTTAAATTTTCATGCAATTTGCTCGACATTGTCACAATTGAACTGTGAATGTCAATAAGCTCGGCGACGACTCAGTAATGCACAAGGCACAGATAATCTATAACATTGACAGTTATTTCTAAGGCCGAGTGTGTTACATCCCTTTTTTTGTCCTCGTCTGTAACGCACTACTAATCGTAGTTATAATACAGGTACTGCGATTGCTAATACAATTGTAATGGCGATGATCAGTTTGTAAAATAGCTCCAACGATATGTATCTCGACTTCACTCAAGAATTATCCGCAGAATATTTTATATGCAACAGCCAATGTACAATACACTGCGTGAATTACAGCTACACCCACCTGGTACGCAGTGACCGAAACTAGAATTCCATTGGAGTAGAGGAAGGCACGCGCACGTCTCCTTGCCACTCTGCACAATACACCGACTGAGCGGTGTGCTGCATTCACGGTTTTTTTCGGGTGCACATTTTTCTGAAATTCCAGACGCTCAGTTAGCAAATACCATTGATAGTAACAAATGATTCATAAGAAATATATTTCGCTGTTAAACACGGAGGGTCTTGAATTTATGCTTCAAGAGGCGCCATAAATAGGACACAGTACTCACATAGGCACAATACTACGCTATATTTACGTCAACTGTAATACTCCTACAGTGGTTCTAACAACTATAAGGCGGAACTACTCGCAACTTCGTCTGTTTGAAGAGAGACTTAGTCATGGGAACGGATAACAAGAAGCACATATGATGTTGGCGAATTGAATGAGCATACACTCAAATGCGCAGCGTTCTTTCATCGTAGAATGCGTTATTGAAAGCTTTTCTTTTTCGCGATCCGAAAATTGTCATCTCTGGACCAAATGTGTACTGCCCAAGGTAGCTAATAGTCCCGGCCCTATATAAAGGCGGGTGATCAGTTTTGTGTCGGTAAGCTAGTTGTAAAAAAGTTGCTCAAAGTTTTGTATTGTCATTTTCTCAGGCCGAATTCACAAACATTTTGATTAGTAAGAACTGTTCATGGTTGCTGGCTACGTCGCTAATCTTACGATCACTATCCCGATTAGACAGCACCTCTTGTAACGAAACGCTCAAGCGCGCGAAATGCTGTGGAATATAGATGAACTGTGTTATTAGCACCTTGCCTACTATTTACAAGTAGTTTCATTGTAAACAAAGTAATGCAACGAAATGTCGGCCAGAAAAGACACACACTACGCTTTCGAGAGCTCCGCATGAAGACTTGGTTTTGAGCAATGCATTGTGTAACTTAGGCGACACGCGGCACCTGATTAACCTCCTGCGAAAGGCAACAGTTGGACGCCTATTCACTGAAAACCTTTAATGGATAGCTTCATATGAAGCCGCGTTTCCTGAACGCTAAGCTCGTTTTTATATTTTGTTGACACCTGTGTTGCTGTACAGTGCCTGAGCATTGTGCAGTGCTATATTAACATTTTCTGTAGCGTGATAACTGAATTTGTGTCTGTATTGGTTGAAAAAAAAAAAAACACCAATCCGACGGTACCATCCCAACCAAACTGATGGCTTTGCGAGAACGTGACCCTGTTATTAAGAGTGGCGTAATCATACGCACGGGTAGCATCTCCGGGAACAGTATGTGACTACGAGTAAAAAAAAAAAAAAAAAAAAAAAAAAAAAAAAACAGGCGATAAGAATATACATGTTTTTTTTTTTTTTTGACGTACCAGAGCACCGATCGGCAAGCTCGACTGCGTTTTCTGGGCATTTGCACAGCGCTTCTGCATCTTGCAGAACGCATCGACGCCCTCTTTCTGCGCACTTAATAATTTCTTCCTGGCTGCAATTTCTGTTTGCTGAAATGAAGTAATGGAAAGCTGAAAGACCATGATCGAACATACTTTTGGCAATGGTGGTCATAACATACAAAATTAGCAACCGAGATATCGTATTTGTAGAGCAAGAAATGACAGCACGCTTTGGGGAAACTATTTTATCTACGACGGGGCGTAGATGCATGACTGCGTAGGAGAAATAAAAATGCCACAAGTATTGCACAGACATGTGGCAACCACGGCTTGTACATAATGCAAGGGGTCCTCCCAGAAATTCGAGGGTGACTGACCTTCAAACAGTCTTTTTCTAATATTCAACTGGATTTGTTGCATATTGTGAGAACGTAGGGGAAACGGTGATGCGGCAGTGTAGCTTTAGCATGCAAGACAACCTAATTAACGATATTACCTGAATTTGTACTTATTCTTACAACTGCCAGTTGTTCAAAGAAGCTATACATAAAATTTGGAAGGTCAGTGCCGTCGGCTGGCAAATAGAGAGATCAAGTTTTTGAATGAAACATAAGATTACCCAACAAATCTGACAGAGTTAGTTGCACCAATTCTGTTTTTCCCGTCAATTTTGCCATTACAGCTTCATTTTAAGAAAATCACATTTCAACATTGTAAATTATTAAACCTATCACACGTCAAGCTTGCTAGTGCTGGTATTGATACAGAGTCTCGTTACTACTCATAACCGCAAATAGCATTCCACAAGCAGTGGCGCTAAGCAAATAGAAATCGAAAAATTAAAACTGAATCGTTCAATCAGAAAAAAAAGTTTGAACCTGTGAAACTGCAGTAGCCTACGTCATCATGGTTTTGAGCAGCATTAAAGAGCGAATGGGCTCGTGGTATTTGTGGTATTTACAAAGAAAAGCAAAAACAAAGGTAAGCTGCCAAACAACTTAATGAGGTTTTTAGGATGTCACCCAGCTCGGTCGGACGGTCGCTTTGAAGCAATTCTTAAGAGATTATGCTAGGCCAAGATAATTCAGACATGGAGAGATTGACATGTCGGGAAAATTTAAAATCCCGTTTTCTGACCGTTAGGCAAAGAGCTACTGAAATAGAAAAAAAACACTGTTTTTAATTGTTCTGCACATGGAAGTATTTTCATGAAATATAGGGGCTTCAAGCCTCAATGCACAACCACGCACAACATCCTTTTAAACACAGATTTACCTGCAAGAACTTTGAAGCCCTGCATTTTCCCTAGCTTATAGCGGAACAAATAACCGGATGGCGAGCTTTCCTAGCCACCGCAAAACAGAAACAAGAAATACCGCAGAAAGAGTGCGGGTCACTGAGATCTCGAATACCTAATATTGGTAAATTTGTTTTACAATAAACGTTGCTGCCTTCCTTCATTAGTGGTTTCTAAACAAGAATATCCGGTCAAATAATTTTATTGCTATTCTCGATTCACGGTGCTGCTACAAATGCGTGTATACGGATTTCAACGCTTGGCAGCAGCCGTCAGTCATTCGTCCGGAACCCATTGAAAGCGGTACTTACAGCGACAAGATCCATTCACGAATTGTGCCCCGCGAGGGCATACGCAACTGAAGCTGATCTCACCATCGCTTTGCTCTAGTCGGCCGCCGCTGTCAGTGCAATCTTTCGTAAACGCCGAGTGTGCTGAAAAGAACAACAAATGAAACACTGCAATATATAACGGTGCACTGCAGACGAAACTAGTGAATGCAGAGAAGCGATAACTAATCATTTGCAATAACAAATTCAGTGTAGAGCGTGGTTCGAAACTTGCTGGCCGGTATTATGATCGCCAATGGGCAAACAGATTAGATGACACTGACTATCTGTCATTGTCAAACCTAACCTTGAACCAGCGTTCTTCGATGACCTGCAAGAATATAAAAGTGTTTGATCCTGCAGTCTTACGGTAGGCTTTAACATTTTAAATTATGGCGTTTTACGGTGCCAAAACCACGATCTGATTATGAGGCATGCCGTAGTGGGGGACTCCGGAAATTTGGACTACCTGGGGTTCTTTAACGTGCACCTAAATCTAAGTACACGGGTGTTTTCGCATTTCACCCCCATAAAAATACGGCTGCCGTGACTGGGATTCGAACCCGCGACCTCGCGCTCAGCAGCCCAACACCATAGCCACTGAGCAACCACAGCGGGTTTAGGGTGGGCTACAACACTTCCACAGTTTTCCGGCTGGTATTTTGTATCTTCGTAGCATCAGAGACTTCAGAGATAGAAGCCAATGGAAATGGTTATGGGTTGGGTGCGACGCTTGCATAAACTAAATAATAATGATTATATTAAGTGGAAGCGCACCAATTTAGGAGCGCATCCAGGTCTCACGCTTAAGCGTTGGACTTTATCCGTACAGAGAGTAGCGGACAATGCATGACTCATTTCAGCGCTGAACTCAAGCCAGAACAAGAGTATGAGTTGACACAGTCATGAGTCCCTACCTTGAATGTCAGTGCCGTTTTCAAATTCACACCGAGCTTCGCTAGAACCGTCATCGTCGACACATGTTGAATGAATGCACGTGTGTACCAAGCAGGAAGACACATCTGCGTATAGAGAGCAACAAGTATAAAAATGCGAAGCCAGGGAGGTAGTCGTATCTGTTACCAAAAAGACAGGTGCAAACAGAATCAATCAGCCGGGCCGTATTTCTCGCAGGAATGCACACAGAACAGGACTAAAGGCCCCTTTATATTACATTTTTGGACGGTTCTCAAGTTTGTGGCAGGGAACCAGCACTGTGTCAGGGCACAGTCAGTGTTATCACCCTCTCTCTCTTCTCCCTATCTTTCTTTCTTCCCCATCCCGCTCCCATGTGTAGGGTAGCAAACCGGTTGTGCAAAACTGGTTAACCTCCCTGACTTTCCTTCTCCACTCTTTCCTTCCTTCCTTGTTCCGATTAATGAATTCATTTGAAATAAAAAGCTACGCGATTCCTGTTCAGGATTTAGCGTGAAGTAAACCCTATCCTCTAAAGTTAGTGACGATACTCCGGTAACTTAGGCTAGTGTTCACAAAAGATTTCGTACGAAAATGCCATTTGTCGAATGACCATAATTTTCTACGGTGACTCTCTGGCTATGCACCAACCGAGAGAATGTGTGGTTACCACAAGAACGCTGCTTGCAAAAACACGGTTGTATGTGTGATAAGCTTTGTGAATAGTGGCCCTGGTGGTCTGATCGCTTATAGAAATGAAAACTTATTAGCGAAATCTGTAGTTATTCGCCGCTCTAGTTGAGTAGCACGCGCACAAAAGGGTAACATTTATAGGCATATATCATCAACCAGCCGGTGACATTTTCTAACTCTCCCAATAACGTTTTCGGTAATGCGCTGCCATATGTATTTTAGACGGTATAGTTGGTGTCGCAATATCTTTACACAGCTGTCATCACCCATGTCTAAAATCTCTTTCAAAACTAATGTTGCATAGGAGTACAGATTGCTACAGGCAAGCTCTCGTGCTTGAGACCGCGCTCAATACTGAGCACGTGGCGCTCACAGCGTAGAGGCACGTGCATTCACATGATCGTGCTCCCGGCTGACTGTGCTCCTGGCCGGCTGACTATAGAACGTGTTCTACGTTCTCCCATGAATGGCCGCACGTGAAACAAGGCATACTTGAACGACGTATGCGATAGAAAAACCTATCTGTATACGCCACTTCTAACTCGATACAAACAAATTAGAGAGTCTATGTCACGGCCATCGCTAGCAGAGATCGTAAACTCTAGATAGGGTCAACTTAGTACAGCAGACTGTTCATAGAATTGGCCTCAAATAGGTAAAGTGCTGTAGACATTCACATTTGTTTTGTTTCAATGTTAGCATCAGCCCTCAGGAATTTAGTTAGTATGACCGGAGCGGAATTATGTGCTTCCGTAGCCATTTTGTGGTCTTCATTGTTTCCTGCTATACCGACACGCCCTGAAACCCATTGCAGCTTCATTTAATGACATGAAGACGCAGCTATAGCTATTCTAAAGGAGATCTGATAAACCATCATTGCGCTCGGATCACGTGGGCAAAAGCGGCGCAAGCACTGAAGAGCCGACTTTGAGTCTGTTAGAATAGACCACATAGCAGGTTCCTCCTGTACTTGAATTCATTCAGGGGCCAATAATATGACATGGAGGTCTGTAATCATTGATGATGTCCCATGTGAAAGACAACTTCGACGTATTTTGAGTGATACAAATTACAAATGCAGATGTCGTTCCTGACGAAGCTGTTGAACCAATAGTATAAATGTGTATACTTCCATTGTAATAATCATGTAAGTGACACAGAGTTAACAATTGAGCTAAAAGGGTGCAGATAGCATTTTTCTTGTCCAGTCCGGCAATTTCAGCATTTATCTGCAGTGCGGGAATAAGCGAAGGGGGATAATGTGAATCAAAAGTCCACGTCGCATGGTCTGGAATCGAGAACGAAAGACTGCCAAGTAACCGACATAAGTAACTGTCACGTCTTGCAAATGTATCATTTATTGCACCCGTAGAAAAACTTTCAGTTGAACTCGAGAAAATTAACTGCATGCTCCCCTTGCTCGAAGTGCCGCAACTGATGGTTCGTGTAATTCGGCCATCACAAGAGTTCTAGATCTTGTTGGGCGCCCTGCCGAGGCCCACACAGGCATCGCAGAGCATGAAAGACGCTATTCCCGTTTTTCTCGACCACGTCTCGATGTATTTTCCCGGACAAAGATACGTCAAGGACCACGCCAAGTAATTTGTGATAAATTACTCGCTCAGTGGTCTTTCGATTTAAAGAAAGCGAAAAATTCCTTATTGTTTGCAAGTAAATGGCAGCTAGACTGACCTTTCTGGCGACAAATCCCTACCCCGATCACGCATAAACTCGTCCACAACGTCAATGCCAGACTGCAATTCTTGCCGCATAAGCAACGGATACCGATACAAACATCATATGCGTATATCTGGATTGTGCAATGGCGGGGAGGTTTTGATGGTAGCAGTGACATAACAATATTAAACTAAGTCGAACTTGGCACAATGTCTTGCGGAACCCCATGTTATAGAAAATAGAGCTGTTGCTGCCAACACTTTCAATAATGATTTGACGGTCACGCCAAAGTTGGCTATTTATCGAAACATTCTACCACGTACGTAAATTGTAATCAAAGCTTGCAGTACATGGGCGTGACTGACAGTGTTGAAGGCCCGCTTTACATATGGAAACGTTTCAATTGTGAAATTACCTATTGCACGCACTTGCTCTATGTACGCTAGAATGTCCAGTACACAGTTCATAGTACGATGTGACGTTCCAAATCCTGCGAGGCATTTGGGCAATGCACCGTTTCCTTCCAACAACCACTTAAGTCAGAATATTATCACTTTTTTCAGCCAACTCACTGGGCTAAATGACTCAACGTCATTGGCGTACGTCCATGTTTCAGTAGAGGGATCACCGTAGTGACTTTCCAGAGTGACGGCAATCTCCCAAGCACGCATATGTCATTTATGAATGCTAGGAGGCGACAAGTCTCATTTTGTCCAATGTTCACCAGCATAGCGAAAGTCGTAAGACCTGACCCAGAAGCAGATTTCTTGTTTGTCGAACTCTAAGCCATGGTCAAACTCTAGTGGCGTAAAATGTCTCTCGGGTATTTCGTGCGTACTGCGAATGACTCTTTCAATCTCAAGAATAGCATTTTCCGAAGACAATACTTAAATTGTAGATGATTTCCCAATTCCACGTCTTATGGGCATGGAAAAAAAAAAAAACAACTCATCTGCAACGGAGGCTCATCTGCAACCGGAGGAAGGACTCTGCCCCCGCCGCAGAGGGCTTTCAAGGTACAACCATCTAGGCGGAAAGGCGCGGCGTAGTATGCGGCCTCCCCCCTCCCTCCCCTCCCCCCGGAGGATTGCAGAGCCTTAGGACCTGGCGGGCGCGCGCGGTCGCTCGGGCGGCGTGGAGTAACCCACTCCCTCCGGAGCGTTGCGCGCGACTGAAAGATGGCGCGCTTCCTTCCCGCTCCCCGCCCTTGCGTGCGCGAGATTGAACCGCGATCGCCGGCTCACCCTCACACGCTTTCACTCGCACATAGAGAATACGGCGCGCGGCGACGATTTATCACCCGTGGACTTCATACGGAACCTCACGGCGACGGCGACGGCAGAAATGCACCTGGAGTGTCCGTATGATTGCTATCCTAATAAAGTGAACTTGGATGTACACAATACTGGCGCAGAAAGTTAATGCAACAGCGTTATACTTACGAAAGCACCGCCGAGCGGTGGCGTTGAAGTACTGTCCCTTGTCGCATTTACACGTAAAGGTCATGACGTCCTCTTTGGCCAAGCATTTGGTGGCGTTGCAAAAGCTTCCCACGGATTCGCAGATGCCTTTACCTGCAGGAGAACGCATACATATTTGTGATCAATTCATGTTCACGCACAAAAAATTGGCTTCAGTAGTTTAGTCTAGCGATTCTTGATACTGTACTAAAATTATTGTCAACCATGGGACCAGACTTTCGTCTGTAATGCTCATACTCTGCATATGACGTGACGTGAGGGCTCTTGCGGTAGCTTCCTCTTCCTTTTTTGCTTGTCCTAATCTCCATCGACTGCTCTTTTCTTTTTTTCTCTCGTCTTCAAGCTGATGGGCGTGGTTTCGGTTTAGAAGACAACTGCTAGCACGCTTCGCTTTCCTTTATTATAGTGTTTATATATGGTTATATAATATTAATAATAACAATAATAGGAATAATAATAATAGCGAAACACAAATGTTACATCTACATGGTTAAATTGAAGTGAGTTAGAATGTTTGATAACTCCATTGAAGATTCACATGTTTGTCCTTCATTTGCACAAACCTATTGCTAGGCGCAACGGCCACCACTATTTCTGTGATTCCAAGGGATTAAAGAAGTAATTCGCAAAAATTTTCAGCATGCATTTAACTACTATAGGGAACATGAAGGAATTACACCGTTGAGAGCGGCCAGACTCTAGCAATGCGCAGGCGATTACGAATCCTGACGTTAGCAACAGTTTCCAGATGATTCTCTTACATACTTGGAAAAAATGCACGAGGGTTCCCGTTAGCACATAAAAAATCTTCTTGAGGTAGACTATACTGAATACTCATTAGTTGAATTTGTCAATCAGTGCATCACGAATTTGCACAACTTAGTCGTTGTTGATAAAACAGAAAAAGAAAATGGTTAGTAATATTGCCGTCGTATTAAAGATTCTGGCCTTTCGCGCTTGATCCAGGCACTATACGTATAGGAACGAGAGAGAGCAAAGTACCGTTTATTAGGACACCAGATTACCTGATTTGTACGGCTATCGCATTTCCAGTCTCGAAATCGGGCAGCATCAGTGTCGCCGATTCATAATTGTAAGCAGCGTCCGCCCGGTTTCATTCAGGCACTCACTGAATCTTGGCGCAATAACGGCGCCATAAGCGGCCGATCGCAGAAAGTACATCAGATCGGAAAGCATTCAGTGAATGTCCTAGAGAAAGAGTGTCCTAAATGAAGCTGTTAAATTTTGAGATGATAGCTAATTTGCGACAACGTTCAAAGGAGGCGTGAGACGGAACGAGGCAAGCTGGTGAGCTTAGAAATTACACACAATAACTCCTATAATCGGAACATCAATAAATCGATTAACAAACTAAGAAGCAAATAAACGAAAAACTGAATAAATATATCGCCTTACACTGAGTGAAGAACCGCCATTGTTGGTTACCAGTGCGCCATAACATACGCCTTATCAACTTTTACGTTTATTTGCTAGGCAGTGACTGTGATGCATGATTAGAAGTTGTGTGCGGTGCCTGTTCTTCAGTCAAGTCCCATGATCTACGATGAATGGACCGCATAACCTAGGCGCTTGGTCAACGTCAACACACGAGGGACCCGAAGCTGTCGCTGTCGTCATTCCGTGAGTCATGCAAGACGCTCTGTTTTTTCCTCCTATACCTCTCCATCGGTCAATGTAACGAAAGTCGGAACCGATATAGAATTCAAGGACAGCGATAAAAACAGAGACCACAAAAAACACAAAGGAGCAAGAAGGGGGGTTCCAGCAGAAGACGAAGACAGTGGTTTAGTACTCCCACTCTGTGTTATGTTTTGCGGTGATGGCGATGAGCGATAAATGGACATATAAGGCAGTATACGAGTACTACGCCCGTATATATGGACAGCGCGATGCCTCATTCTTGCCGCAGCGCCACAATACGTGCAGAATAGGCAGCTCCATGACCATGCATTTAGCTGACGTCATTGTCTCAGTTTTGCTTTTTCCTGTGTTGGAGCAAAGCCTTAAGGCCCATAGAGCTAGTTTCCTACAACAATTATTAGAGGGAACTCTGGCACTGCAATCGTTGTCACCGTGGGAATGATGGGAAGTACATGGATTTGTATGATCTTCGTGCTTGTGGATTAAGACGCTGTTGAGGCTTTGTCTATTTCGCTTTATACGCCTCCACTGTCCTAAATTTCAGAGCTATCTACACTTTTTTAAGTGCCTAAGATTCTGCGAGCACGCACAATCACTACGAATTTCCACGGTTCAGCCTGTCGAGGAGGCCAAGTCGAAACGCGCCGAGTGTCTCAACGCTGTGGCTTGACCGCGAGAAATTCATAAAGGCGTTCTATGCCGTTTGCGAATGCATGCGCCCGATGGTTTCGATATCGGACTTCTGTGCTAGAGGTCCTGGACTCCACTCCTGCCGTCGGAGGTTTTTAATCGTGTTTAATTATTTATAACCGAGTACTTCGTCAAAAATGACGAGTTTACAAAGTCACAAAGCCGTTTTAAGTCAGAAAGATGAAGTTCAGGCAAATCAATGTTTCAGTGACTATGAGGGTTCACTCATAATTTCCGTTATGGCTGACAAATTAACAAATAAGGTTGTTTCCTCCTCCATGATAGCTGAACCCGCTTGCAGCTCGCTTAGACACTAGGGTCAAAAATCCCTCTAGTAATTACAATATGAACTCTGTTAAAGCGAAGCTTTTTATGTCTCATTGATTCCTCCGTGAGCTCAGAAAACGGACTGCAGGAAAGCCAACTTACACAGTGGAACTATCTGAGCATCTGCGCACAGAATCGTAGAACACTACAGTTCACATTTGCAGTTGTACCGATAAAAACAATGGGAACTGCAACGCCGCACTACCCAGACGAACTGTATATATCTGCATTGCATTACGCGCGTCACGCACTGTATTCCCGGCCGTCACCATGGCGCTTTATATTTTATATTTGGCGCTTTATTTCTTGGGACGAATGTCGAAATCGGGAGTACGTTTGCGTGATTGATTTGGTAATTAGTTCCAAATAATAAGAGCTCTCTAATGACTACATCGTTCTGCGTTACGATTTAGTTTCTTTTTTGTGTTTGTTATTAATTTATTACAGTGATTTATATATATTGCCATATAGTCGTAACAAACAAACTCAGTGCTAACTCAAATGACAAAGAAAGAAGCGCACAACACGAAAGCTGTCTCACAAGCGTAATATGATTCGGATCTACCCAACGGAAAGAGAAGCAAAAACGTAAACAAGACAACACAAGTGAACACGCCGCGAAAAAGCAAGTGAGATCATACGTGGTACCCTGTCACAGCAGTTTCTTTCTCTCTTTTTTTCGATATTTTTTTTTTTTTGCTGAATTTGTATATAGTCTGTGTAGATCTGAATAACAGTTTGACTGGTGAGACTGGGCTTGTGTCGTGCACTTTTTCTTTCGTCTCTTGTCATAGCACTGAGTTTTGTTTGTAACCATGAATCCAATCCAACTAGCGCAATTTGGAGTCTTAATTTACAAATAACGGGCGCTATGACATCGATGCATAGTCACCATTCAGGCAGTGCTGGACGCAACGATAAGAATTTCCTGTTTCGCCCTCGGAGCGGGCGTTTGAATGGTTAGTGATCATTCACCGTGATAGCACAGCGTCAATGCCAGTTTTTGGGTTTTGAATGAAAGTGCCGTCTATCTAAACATCTAGAAGGAAACACGCAACCAGAATAATAATATTTGACACGTTACAACAAAAAGGAAGAACAGCCGACCGTCGTCGATATAGGTTCTTGTACGGTCGTCTGAATCGTTCCTAAAACAAACTATATTTGCTTTGCATACAACCGTAGACAATGTGCGTGAAAGCTGTAATAATGAATAGTTAGCTGTCTGAAGCTTAGTTCGCAGTCCTCAGGTTCTTGAGCAAGGAAAGCAATTGACATCACAAAGCGTAGCATTAGAACAGAACCTTTGAGTTGAACTAAAATAAACAAAAAAATATCTGAACAATAAAATAAAACTGCTTCCTCGTTTTAGAAACGTCTCTTACTAAAAAACCAATCTAGAGAAAAAGCGATTGCAGTGTTCCATGGCGTAGTTATTCAATACTGACCATCACAATGTATGCCGAGCGAACCCCACACAATTTGCTATGTGCTGTTCGAATCTTTCGCCCGTATTCAAAAAAGTGCTTGTTCGTATGAGCATTTTCTTACTGGTCGGTGGGGCGCCCACCACTACGTCCGCGATCCTGACGATCACACCTACCGCGGAGGGCACTGCCTTGCAGGAGATCACTCAAATTACGGAGCGCTGTGGGAAACTGGCACGTCATTGGCATTCCACAGAGTGGAATCTTACAAAGGCAGAATAAAACACCTACCTCTGACCTGATCAGATGAAACACCGTCCACGGGTACGGCACCGACAATGAGGTACGTCAAAATAGTGATACACATTGTCCAGCTCGCTTAGCTTTTCTCGCTTTCTCGCTCCGACAAAGATCGCGTGGCGAACGCCGACTTCCAAGTGTCGCACTCGCTAGCCTTTCGGTCACCGATATGCAATAATCAACTGCCCGTCGAGCATGACAAGCACAGCTTCTCGCAGCGCAGTATACGGCCACTCACAAAACAACTTCCGACACAGAATCATTCGGGCTGAATCCGTGAGCGGCGAGGAACGACGTCGAGGCGAGCACTCCCGCCGGCGCGTCAGGTGGTAAACGGCTGATTCTCCCGCGCACTGGTTGGCAACGAGAGTGTGGAAAGAGCGTAGAACAGGCGCGCGAGGGCCGATCGGTGCGACAAAACAAGCGAAAGCGTTGGCAGAGAGTCGAGCGCGGACAGGAGGCGATAGGGCGAAGGTACAAGAGTGCGGCGGGAAAAGTAGACAGCGTCAGGTGAACGCAAGGAGCCAGACGGACGTGACAGTAGAGGCGAAGTGAGGAAAGGGGCAAGGACGTGCAAGATGCAATACGACGCCACTGGAGAGGAGGAAACCACATTGCATCCAGTTACGTGGTTGGACAGGCGCAACTACGCGAGTCTAAATCCAGCGGTATCACGCGCCGTGATCTCTAGTCAAACAAGTCTCTGACGCAATTGACGCACGGCATTCAAGTGAACATACGGCAAGCATCATGTTGCTCGCAGTCGGCCGTCGGGTTTTGTGTGCTCTTTGATAATGCGCGGCTGCACCTAACATCAACGAGTTTGTTCAATCTCATTTTAGTGAGACCCCCGTAACAAATGTGGGGCGACTGAGCTGAGGTATCTGAACGAAATAAATGCTAAGCTATTCATATCCCGCTCTCTCACTCATTTTGTGCATCTAATGCTAATGTACAGCGTAAACCATTCCAGCTCTCACTACGCCTCGACAACGGCACACGTTGACGTACTAAAGGAAGTAAGTCAAAATCAAAAGAAAAAGAAAACTACTTTGATCAAGTCTGGAAATGTAGCTGCGAATTCTTTCTTCTTGAGCCCTGGACTATTCCTGCTAAGCATCAGCAATCATTCGCAAGAACTGTAGCAGTTCGCGAAGCGCGATTTTCCGTATAGAAATGCAAAAAAGTAAGGCAAACAAGGGTAGGGGTTATTTGGCCCGCAAGGTAAGCGGACGCGAGGAGCACATAGTTTATGGTCTTAGTATTTGTTATCGTAGAGGAATGCGCCGGCAAGCCTCTTTCGCTGAGCTCAACTTACTTCACGTCCGGTGTACCGGGTAGAGCAAACAGAAGCAACGAGCCGGATCAAGTTGTCATCCATCGCAAAGAAAGAATGCGTGACAACGTAGTACATGCAAGAGGGCATTCGCAATATCCTCGTAAGCTACAGTGTGTGCACCGTGCAGAAAAAAAGAGAAAAGTCCCATCCTCTACCTGTCAATAACTGGCGGCATGAAACTATGGTATTGACGTTGTCAACATGCGCATCCTATTTCTATTTTTCTTAACCATGCCGTCAGGTATGTGGCAAAGTGGCGGACCAGGCCTGCATTCACGAGTCGCAGAATCATCGCGGTGTGTGGAATTCTTTTTGAAGGAATGTTCAAAGCCAGTATACGTTCATTGTTGACCGTCATGTGCATTTTTAGACCCCGTGGCATGTATGGCAATGTTAGACAGCTACAAATGCTTTGGAGAAGATCGTGAATTCTTGGCTTGACGTTGGATGAACACGGAACCTTATTCTAAGGTGTTTGTGGCGCCGCAAGAATGTTGTGCATAATGTTTCGCTAAAAAAAGTCCAACCGGCGAATACCCCGTCACGTTGTGTTAGTTTGATGCACATCTGCAAGAAACTTGGAAGATTTTCAAATAAGACGTCCTTCTGCAACACGCTATCAACGAACGTTGCATCTACGCCGGAACTGTTGATGCATAATTTAGAAACTCGATTGTGCTGGTGAACTTAGTTGGCACTGGGCCTTCTCTTCACAGAATTTTCAGCTTTCTGTCTTTCGGAAGTCACGTTTTGTAGAAAGAAAAAAAAATTCCTGCAATTTTTACATTCGACCTGGGCGCAAGCAAGATGAAGCCTCCGCTTTGGCGTTCGAGCGAATCTGCTAGAGAAATAGCAAATTAGTTGTGGTGTCTGAGACTAGGTTAAACTGTAAGGCAGGTAACGCTATTCTTCTAAATAGTAAATACCTGACGAGAAATTCAACGGGTACGAGTATTTGCAAGAGAATGGCACACATGAGAGGATCTTTAACAACGTCTAGTTGTTCACGTTTTTCAAATGTTACAAACTTAAGGTACTTTGCAAATAAATTTCTACAGGAGGATTTCTTGGTGTATATATATGTGCTGCAGCAACGAAGTGACAAGCATTTTTCAATAATGCATTCTCTCTTCCACTCTGTCTTCCTGAGCCTTGAAGCATGCTTAGCATCAGCTACCCATAGTCGTTTTAATTATTCTTCCATTTTTAAGATTAATCGTTGTTTGTTTCTCCTCATCTCTCTTCCTGAAACTCGTGTCATCTAAAAATTCATTTCAAGTGGATACGTCCTGCAAGCTCACCGGCTACAATTTGTGAATTGCAATACGCACCGTAAAGCAATTAGGAGGTTAATTAG
This sequence comes from Dermacentor silvarum, assembly GCF_013339745.2. NCBI lineage: Eukaryota > Metazoa > Arthropoda > Arachnida > Ixodida > Ixodidae > Dermacentor > Dermacentor silvarum. The sequence continues at coordinate 147,390,523 of NC_051159.1, read as the reverse complement.
TGAATTTTTATTTATTTGTTGACAATGTGTTTCGATTTCTCGTGATAGTAATGTCCTCCTCTTCGAATAGTCCAGCTCGAAGACAAGAACAATGCCATCTGCCACAGGCGATTTATGAAAATTCCATAAAACTTTAAAATCATCACTCTGTATAGTCTTCATCATGCCGTCATGCTTATGGCTACCTTGCCAAGCGAGTGCCATCTCAAACTGGGGCGATACCAGAATAGGTCGCATATAGCCGACGCAACGGAATTCTGCGAATGACCACTACAGATGTCAAATAAGAAATAAACTTAAGAAATATGTGCTGTCGCTACATTGCTCGCATGCTAATAGCATTACCATCAACAGTCATCGTTAGATGAGTGCCGTAAATTTTTCCTGACTGCATTGGAAAAGGAATTGGAGATTGACCCTCGTGGCCAGTACCATCGAATGGCAAGCCATTTCGAATAAAATTGTTTCCACAACATCGCATCCTTCGCCATAATACACCAAAATTAAATCGTCAAAGCTTGTCTATGTCGTGCCGACAAGCACGAACTGCTACTGTCTTCTGTGCTTATCGTACAACCCGGTTGCCCCGCTCTCTGTGCGCGCCTCATCGCAGAAGTATATTCCTTTTGGCCGAAGAGTACTGCATACCCGACGCAGCTCGTGTAAATGAGAAAATACATTCGATCTATACGCTATATATTGTAGAACGAAAATGCTGTATCAGAGCACTGGAAAGCAGCCTGTATTGAGTAGAGCGACGGGGCCCGTTAAACACGACCACACACGTTGTTAGAGTCGATGTCAGCTCCAGTAGGACATACTTTACAGCCGCGATCCGGCATTAACAGCCAGAAACAGCGGCATATAATCTTTCATCCGTGGTGTTTGCAGCTTTATACCCACGGTGTTAGCGACTGCACGATGCCGCAGCTTACATGCATATTTTGTTGGGTTCCAAACATTATGCAGTACCAGCTTTATAACTATATGACCTGATAAAGGGCCACATCGGATCATGAGCGATAATAATGAGATTCCAGGGCCCTCGGATCACCTTATCCTTATCACTCATTGCATAGCGAGGCAACCTCTGCTATGGCAGCCTTGATGCCATGGGGATAGCATATACGATCGTTCATTGGCCATCCGCCTGCTCTTATAGGTTCACGTTTTACGTGACGCCTGAGGTTGGAAGGGTGTTCCACAGCCATGACCGTGAAAGGCTCCAGCTAACTGTCCCAGGGCAAATGTTGTACATTTTACACATACAAAAAGCCAGCACGTTGCGATTCATTTCCTCTGTCGTTCCACCACCATGTTGCCACACTCTCCCTTTTTCATAAGTTCATTCATTGTACACTTAATCGCGAGCCTTATATCACCACTGCCACAGTAGCCATACATTACAGGTTGATCGTCTACGTGGCCACCCCACTAAAACATTCTCTGTTATTTTTTTCCGAGAGCAGCCAAAGACTGGAACGGCCTTTCCCACAACATCGCTCTTATCACCTGCCCTTCCACCTTCACAGCAAATGTAACTAATCATCTTTCACAGTAAAACCACGCGCGAACATTTTTCTTACTTATTTTTGTACCCCCACCCACTCACCACACAGGGTCTTTAAGGAAAAAAAATTATCAAAGAAAATGAATGAATGAAAAACACCCAAGAAAGTGAGCGGGAGGATTGTCGCCGTGATAGCTGAACTGGTAAAGGACCGCACTCGCAATGCGGGAGATGTGCGTCAAGCTGCGACCTGCGGCAAGTTCTGTTTTGGTACACTTTCATTTCCCTTTTCCTTATTAACTGTACATTTCAGTTAAGCGCAACAGTTAATTGCCCCTATGCTTACCCTGGTTGCATTTCTTCCATCGCCTCGGGCTGTAAGTATCTACGCGAGTTCATTGCCTCCAATTGCAGGAAACTATACCCAAGTGTGAAAAAAATAAATAAAAAATAAAGGTCCCGTGCTTCGACCTTCGCATCAGTGGGAGAAAAAAGTTTCATGTTACTTTTAATGTTTTCATCTCTATTCTGATCCGCTACCCCTCCATTGACGACAATAGAAGCTGGAAATCCCCGCCGTTCATGACGCACCTCCACACCTCCGATTCACTGACAGTCCTCGAAGGCACGCGCTTCCTTCCGCGGAAACCTCCGACAGTTTCGCGCTGGTATACCACCATTTCTGAAGGCGAGGGAGTGTGTTTATATTTATTAATTTATGCCTAACTATCTTGCGGTAATTGTCTTCTACTTTTGACACAAAGTGCATGATGCAAGCGAACGAGATGACGATGCCATATTCCAAAACATGTAAAACTCTGCAAAAGTTTTACATTCGAGTAATTTAGTCTTTTGTGCCGCGAAAGATCACCAGCATTAGTCACTTCAAAACAGTCGTAATGTGATTTTTGTAAGTACGCTTTATTTTGCAGTAAGGCTGGCTGGCGTGACAAGAGTTTAGGTAACAGGAATTAAGGCGTTACTTATTCTACAAGGGAACGAAACATTTATTTTTAATCTATAGTTGATGCGGCACATTTCCTTGAAGCATTTAGCGCTATTTTCCTATCATTACATGTTTCGTAAACAATTACTGGATTGAGACACACCGCGCCTGTTATGAGCATCAGGAGCGTAAATTTCACGCTTTTCTTAAACAATTTCGACGAAGTCGGCACCATTTCGTTCTTCATGCGCCTCCTACAGCTAAAGCATTCAAACAAGACATAGGTTCACAGGGAGATGTAATCTTGATCTTAATGAACTGTGGTTGAACGGGGATGTCTTACTGATGTTTCAGGCTGTAGCCTCAGACATACTGTGTTCGATCACTGTTGATCCCATCAGGAAAGATACTTCCTTTCGCAATGAACTCTATAGGTTCGTGACTGAATGACACGCAGGAGCAAGCACGGACGCCATCGCCAAAATATGTCAGTAATACGTAAACTGGCAAAAACACTGAACATTGCTACGAGCAACTGTAGATCAATAACCCACCTGGTTCTTGCTCGGCTGCGCAACCACTCACCACCACGACGCAGACGATGAGGCACGTGAATAGAGGGGAACACATTTTTACGTTCGACTATTTGCGTTGCTTCGTTAGCCGGGCGGACAAAATGCACGTCGAATCAAGCATTCCGTATAGGGTACGCACACACTACGTTCACAGTGTTTGCTACAGCACGAGTGTCCGCTTGAAGTACGCGAGGGACGTTCTTACGAGGAGCATGAAAACGATGATCCGGCACAGAAACGCCCGAGACCGATTCCAGGAGCAGCGGGACAATAATATATTGCGAAACGGCGCTGCCTCGAAAAGTCTTGACGGGGCGCCCCGTAAAGAGGTGATATATCAACCGCTATTCTCTGCGTCAGCCGTGAAGAGGGGCGCCAGAGGCCAAACGGCAGCGAGATGGGTGACGGCGAGCTACGACAGGCAATTGAATGACGCGGTCGTGAAGCGAGCGAGAAAAAAAAAAGGCAACGCAACACAGACCATAAAAGGGAGAAGAAGCTGAGAGTGCGTCGGAGAACCGAGCGGTGCCAACATCGACATCCATTTGGCTGCCCGGTCAGTCACTGAATCGCATCGCATGGATCTGTTTGCGTTGAGCGAATACAGTGCTTATTTAATGATGCTGATAAGGATATACATGTATATTTTGTCTGGGTAAATTTTAAAGTGTGCTAAATACATTGAAATGAGACGACTTGTCAAACTTAGACTATACCGTAGCTTTGCTCTAAGAAAATACAACTTTCCTGCTCTACGTGAAGGAAACAAACTATTACGGGACAATTACATTTAACCATGGCCAACAGATAAATATCGGTCAACAGATATACAGAAACTGTGTATACTGGTGTTTATTTCTAACTGAATCTAGTGGAAGCTTCAGGTTTAGTAAAAACGGGTAATTTAACTTTTGTACTCGCAATGCAATCAACGTGTTTGCATTGCCCACGGATGGTGGCTCGCGGCCAACTTCTGGAGATGCTAGTGCTCGCCGATTCGCGACGTTCCGCAAACATCAGACCGTGGGCATCACTATATGTAGGCTTGTTGAGTTCTAAATTTGCCCGTGCAAGTTTATACTAGTAACCGTTTAAGTGAGGCTTATGCTAAAACCTAAATAACAGCCTTTAAAATACCCAACATCGCAAAAATACAACACGCCTAGGCGTGTTGTGCCAGTTGCCATTCAAATTAAACCGTGTATCGGAGGGAAAAGAGACTGAACTGATCAACTGCACTCGAAAACAGAGCACGTACGTACTTCGGACTTCGACAAGCATGCTGGAGATCACCGCACTGATGATAACGAGATGCATCGTCCTGTTGGCCCGCTCACTTTTAGGAGATGCACGTCGGATAATCAACACCACGATGGCACTGACACAACTTATTCGGTGGATGTAGCAAAGAGAGCACCTAACCTTTGCACACGAAGCTCCTCGACACACTACGCAATGCGCCGGACCGGTGAGGTTCTTTACACGGGCAAGAAAGGCGCGAAATGAGCGTCCCTCTCTCTCTTTCTCTTCGCGCCTCTGGCGCGTAAAGACATCCGACGCGACGTCACGCGGTGGCGATGACGATCGAATCAGCGCGTCTCTTCCTGGCCGTGTCGCTTGCCCACGGATGCGCCGGCACGTGAGCAAGGCGTATGCGTGCTATTGCGATCGTGTTACTGGTGTCGCCGCTCGTCAAACATCGCGTATAGTAGCTTTTGTTGAATGCTGTGCGTGTAAGAACTTGCTTGCGGCTGCTTGTATGCATCAGTGAAGTCGCTCCATGCATCAAGTTGCATCCTATTTCTCGTGCTCTCCAAAATCACGTCACTCGTCGGATGAAACAAGAAAAATGCAGAAAGTTTGTGCTCCTATATGAAAAGCTACGGCGCTATAACGTAAAATGGTTCCAAACTGTTTTGATTCCAATTTCTGCAATCAGCCTCCACGATTGATCAAAACATTTTCGGGTCACTCCCAACTTTGCCTGTTTGTCACGCGACGTCACAAAAACCACGATAGCTCTCCATCTGTAACGTGTACACACTGACTATGCATGATTAAACCGCACAAAAGAAAAATAATAATTCCTGATTATACGCCTTTTCACTATTAGCCCTCTGCTATTGGTCCAATGTTTTCTGGCTACGCACACTTCGCCTGTCTGTCACGCGACCTCACAAAACCGCGAAAACTCACCACGTTAAAGTGACGTGTGCGCAAAAAAAATGCATTAATATGCCGAACAAAACTGAATTTTTTTCTGAATGGTCACAGACTGCCCCGTTCCGAAAGGAATAGAAGGTGGCTGGCCGCCGATCGTTCAGGCCCTCGCTGCTGGCACCTGCCAGTGAGCATGTATGTATTTACGCATGGTAAACTTTTTTGCGTGGCAGTAAGACGTTATCAAGCCCTTTAGGCATGCATACGACATCGCTCTGCCAACTCTTCCTTACTGAGGATCCGTTTTAGCAGCATTCTTAGCCTTCCGTTGCACGCCGCCGCGATTTTCGACCAGCCACCGCAAGCTAAGTAAGGCGAAGCGGACCAATCGGAGAAGCCGGCACCAGCCTCATCATGCAGTTATCTATTTTCACTGTGCTGGCTCGGCCCCATCGGATCCCTCTCCACTAGAGCGTGCTCCTTGCCTCTTGTCAGGCAATTAGACAAGAAAAACCTCGGAGTGTAGACAATGCTATAGGTTTTGAAAGCGAACAAAGGTAACCTCCTATAAACGAGGAGAGTGTTTGATTGGGTTGTTCAGACAACGCTGCGGTTCACCGCCCTATGCTTGCGTTGGTGGTTACGTAAATTTGACGTCAGGAGTTTGGAATAAAAACAGTTTGGAATAGCTTTACGTTATAGCGCCCCTTGTTCACAAAACGTTTTGCTTTTGTTGTTGTGGCTATCTTCTTGTTTGAGGTCGCCACGCATTCTCATTTCTGGCTATAATTCACTTCGACAAGACAACTTATCACAACGCTTGACTCCTGGTAGGAACACTTTCATATCGTGTCCAAGGTTCTCACCATATGGCCACCGTGGTGCTACAGTTAACAGAAGTAGGGGCTGATGTTAAGCAATTTATGAACGTATCTGGAGGGTGCTGGATGATGGCAAACGCTGAACATGAAGTAATGTATATGCATAAAAATTATTAAATTGCAATTCGAATACCGGAGTATGAAAGCTAAGCGAAAGTTTAGCTCATTTTTCTCCTGGCCGAAAGAAGAAATGAAAGTACTATATGCCTTCGGGGTGTCGGCGACAGATTCGAAGGTTCGAGTGGGCTGGCACTGTGTATGCTAAGATCACTCACTTACATCGTAAATCTTTCTAAACTTACTGCACATACATGTTCTGCGATTTAGTCATCAAAGGGAACTCTATAGAAGAACCATTTGAAACCCATGATGGTGAACTTCTGTGGCACTGCAGTATGTTTCCGGATTTGCATTTCATATTTTAATGAATCCCAGCACGCTTGCTCAAACAGTTCAACATTGCTTTACACAAGCTTAAGTTCGGGGGCTCCTATCTAAATAAATGAATACGGAGAAAATGTTTTTATCAGCAAACACTGCACACATTTTAATGAGGTTTGTAGCACTTGAAAGAAAATTTTAAATGTAGTGGCTGTAGGAAGCGGATTTATGATTTAATTTTTCAATAACTATTGCTGGAAATTGCGAAATATGAAACAACGAAATTATTAAGTTTACAACTCCGTGACTTTGCAATGAAAATCGATATCACAATTATATAAACCGCATCTAATAGAACATCTAAAGCAGACAAAGTTGATGTATTCTGCATCGCTACGAAAAATAGCATTATGCGAATAGGACTTTTACAAAAGCCTTGTACACATTGCACGAAAATAAAATAGGTTGTGAATTATTATATCCAATATGTCCGCTCTAGAGTCATCAACACGTGCAGTTCACAGAACCGCAATATATGTTTTTGCTGCAGTTACGGATTTGCAAACTTAGCGTTTTATTTTATAGTGTTGCTGATTTGACTGAATTCTGTAAAAAAATCTAGTTACAAAATCAAAATACCGCTTCGAACAAACACTAGAATTTTCCCCTTCAAATGCAAGAAATTTAATTCAGGTCGGTCCACGGGTTGTTCCATAAAAGCGTTTCTGCGTTTTATATGTATTTCAGTGGATGGCGTCGGAGTTGGCCCGGAGCTCAAGCTTCCTCTTAAGTATACAGATTACACTGCGTCCAATTTCGTGAAGGACAAAGTATAGTGAATCAAAATGTGCCCCACAGTAAAAGCAACAAAAGCACCTGAAGTTTCATACGAATCGCCTCCTTCTCGGTGTTACAGATATATTTTTCTTTCATGCCTCCTCCTCACCCGGCCCCTTCTTTCTCTGCCCTAACCACCTTGGCATTTTGTTTTCCTCTTACAAGCTTTGAGTTCAGATGCCGATAGACAACTGGCGTAACCAGACTCTGGCATAATGCTCAACATATATGCATCTAATTGTTCAGAAGACATCAATGCCTCTCAAAATCGTAAATTCTTCGCTGTGTGCCGCCGGACAAAAAAGTATGCAGAAACTCCACTTAAGTTCTTTAAGTGTGTGCAAGCATACCCCAAATTTTAAGTTGGCCCACCCCAAAACTTAGGTTGGCATAAATCTAAATTTCAGTTGGCCCACACCAAATTTCAGCTGGTCCACATCTTTTAAGTAGGTCTGCCTCCAAATCTCAGTTGGCTCACCACAAATTTGAAGTTGGCCCACCTCAATGTTTCACTTGGGCTACATCTAAATTTCAAGTTGGCCTGCCCTAATATTTTCAGTTGGCCTTTCCTCAAATTTGAATTGGCCCAACCCCAATATTTAGTCAGCCCACACCAACATATCAATTTGGCCCACCCGAAGTTTTCGTTGGCCCACCCCCAAATTTCAGTTGGGCCACCTCTAAATTTAAAAGTGGCCTGCCCCTAAATTTCTAGTTTGGCCACCCTCAAAATTAGGTTGGCCCAACCCCAAATTTCAAGTTGGACCAACCCCAAATGTGAAGCCAGTCCACCCCTAAATTTCAGTTGGTCCACCAAAAAGTCAGTTGACCCACGCCTACGTAGGCTTCGCCATGCATTTTCTATAGAGCCCTATGTATGCCCATGGGTATTCTCTTTGATCAATTTGATTTTGATTGTTCCTAATCACTTATAAAGCTACCGACCATCTACATTTACATTTATAACGATTATATGTCTTCACAAACCACGCATTTCACCAAAGATGCTTACGCATGAACAGAAATGCTGAAACTCATTATTACTTTTAGTAGTATTCATTGCCTACGTAAGAAAACATGGCGAACGTGTGATACAGATGCTTGATTTGCCGCTCGCACGCACTCCCAGTATACAAATAAAACAAACCAAGGACTCGTAGCCTAGCGCGTAATGTAGGATACCTCACGTACCATACTTCTGGAATATTCTTCTCGTTCTCTGCTGTGGTGGCTCGCGGCCAACTTCTGGCGATGCTAGCTCTCGCCGGTTCACGACGTTCCGTAAACATCAGTACGTGGGTAATAGTTTACGCAGACTTGTTGAGTACTCGTGGACTAGCGCATAGCGTATAGCCGATACCTGTTCTACAGCAGTTCTGGAATATTCTTTTTCGTTCTCTGCTATGTTGGCTCGCGGCCAACTTCCGGCAATGATAGCGCTCGCCGATTCGCGATGTTCCGCAAACATCAGAACGTGGGCAGTTGCCATTCAGGAACGTGTTGTGCCAGTTGCCATTCGAGTTAAACCATGTATCGGAGTGAAAAGAGACAGAACTGATCAACTGCACTCGAAAACAGAGCACGTACGTACCTCGGGCTTCGACAAGCATGCTGGAGATCACCGCACTGATGATAACAAGATGCATCGTCCTCTAGGCTCGTTCACTTTTAAGAGATGCACGTCGGATAATCAACACCACGATGGCACTGACACTGCTTAATCGGTGGCTGTAGCAAAGAGAGCACCTAACCTTCGCACACGAAGCTCCTCGACACACTACGCAATCCACCGGAACGGGGAGGTTCTTTACACGGGCAAGAAAGGCGCTAAGTGAGCGGCTCTCTCTCTCTCTCTCTCTTCGCGCCTCTCGCACGTAAAGACGTCACGCGGTGGCGATGAACGATCGAATGAGCGCGTCTCTCCCTGGCCGTGTCGCTTGCCCACGGATGCGCCAGCACGTGCGCAATGCTCTTGCGTGCCATTGCGATCGTGGCACTGTTGTCGCCACTCGTCAAACATCGCGTATAGTAGCTTTTGTTGAATGCTGTGCGTGCAGGAACTTTGTTGCCACTGCTTCCGTGCGTCAGTGAAGTCGCTCAATGCATCAAGTTGTCTGCTATTTCTCGTGCTCTCCAAAATCGCGTCACTCGTCGGATGAAACAAGAAAAATGCAGAAAGTTCGTGCTCCCATACGGAAACCTTATTCACAAAACGTCTTGCTTTTGTTCTTGTAGCTAACTTCTTGTTTGCGATGGCCACGCATTCTCATTTCTGGCTATAATTATCATCGACAAGAAAACTTATCACAACGCTTGACTCCTGGTAGACGCACTTTCATGTCGTGTCTAAGGTTGTCACAGTATGACGACCGTGGTGCTCTAGTTAACAGAAGTAGGGGTTGATGTTAAACAATTTATGAACGTATCTGGAGGGAGCTGGATGATGGCAAACGCTGAACATGAAGTAATATATATGCATAAAATGCATAAAAATTATTAAATTGCAATGAAAGCTACACGAAAGTTTAGCTCATTTTTCTCCTTTCCTAAAGAAGAAATGAAAGTGCTATGTCTTCGGGGTGACGAGGACAGGTTCAAAGGTTCGAGTGAGATGGCACTGTGCATGCTAAGATGGCTCACTTACATCGTAGCTCTTTGGAAACTTATTGACATAAATGTTCTGCGATTTAGTCATCAAAGGGAACTCTAGAAAAGCCATTTGAAACCCATGATGGTGAACTTCTGCGGCACTGCAGTATCTTTCCGGATTTGTATTTCATATTTTAATGAATCTCAACACGCTTGCTCAAACAGTGCAACATTGCTTTACACAAGCTTAAGTTCAGGGGATCCTATCTAAATACATGAATACGGAGAAATTGTTTTTATCAGCAAACACTGCACTCATTTTTAATGAGGTTTGTTGCACTTAAAAGAAAAATTTTAGAATATAGTGACTGTGGGAAGCGGATTTGTGATTTAAGACATTTTTTCAATAAATATTGATGAAAATCGCGAAATTTGAAACTAATGAAAGTATAAAGTTTACAACTCCATAACTAAAATTAAATTATGGGGTTTTACGTGCCAAAACCAGTGCTGATTATGAGGCACGCCGTAGTGGGGGACTCCGGAAATTTGGACCACCTGGGGTTCTTTAACGTGCACCTAAATCTAAGTACACGGGTGTTTTCGCATTTCGCCCCCATCGAAATGCGGCCGCCGTGGCCGGGATTCGATCCCGCGACCTCGTGCTCCATAACTCAGCAATGAAAATAGATATCACAATTATATAAACTGTATCTAATAGTACATCTAAAGCGGACAAAATTGATGTATTCGGCATTGCTATAAAAATAGCATTATGTGAGTAGGACTTTTACACTACCCTTGTGTACATTGCACGAAAATCAAGTAAGTTGTGAATTATTATATCCAATATGTCCACTTTAGAGTCAACACATGCAGTTTACAGCAGCGATACCTATTTTTGCTGTAGTTATGACTTTGCAAACATCGCGTGTAATTTTTGTTAAAACTTGCTGATTTTGGCTGAATTTTGTCAAAACATCCATTCACGAAATCAAAAGACCGCTCCCAAAAGTCGCTGGAATTTGACTTTTTCTCTCAAATGCAACAAATTTCACTCAGATCATTCCAGGGCTTGTTCCATAAAAACATTTCTGCATTTTACATGTATTAGAATGGACGGCGTTGGAGTTGGCCCGGAGCTCAAGCTTCCTTTTAAGTATACAGATTACACTGAGTCTACTTTGGGGAAGGACTCCATAATTAACGGTGCCTTAATTGCCTTCGCCCTAATTAACGCCAAAGGTCGTGGGCTCGACTCCCACCACATGTCGAGGATTCGAGTGCCTTAACTAATTATCTTAATTAATGTTGCCTTAATTATATTCGTCTTAATTAACACCAAATGTAGTGATTTCGACTCCCAGTAGAGGTCGTAGGTTCGAGTGCCTTAATTAACTCTACCTTAATGCTACTGTTAAGTAAGACATTCGAATCCATGACCGCTGTTGGTGGCACCAACACATGGTGGATCCATGAAGTTGGTGCCATAACGTTAGACATCAGATTTTTCGACCCACGAGTCATCTAAGGCTCTCGCCTTAAAAACAGAATTATTGAATGACGCGGGTAGCCACGAAACTTAGCCAAAGCATTTCAAATCATGAGGGCCTATACTGGTCGGATCAAGTTTTATAACATTGGTAATGACACCGGGCTGCGCGGAGATGAGCAAGTGGCAGAATGCTTACGCATACTTAGACAACTCCCTGAGGAGTTTATGCGTTAATTTTTTCTTCTTCCGTGGCTTCCCGTGCTCTCGCGGAACTAAATACAACCCACTCTGCCTTTGTGCAGTGATTGTCGCATATAAACAGGACGGCCTTAATGGCAAGGATAGGCTCCCGATATTGCCGAGCCACCTTTCAAACTTACTATACTAATGGCATGACATTTTCGATATTTATTTTTTTAGCTGTAAATTATGGTACTCTACCTCGAAATGATGCGCAAAATACTTGTAAGCCTCGGAGCGTGCAAACTAATTTACTATAGTAGCTTTTATACGAACCAGTTTCTGTTTCATTTCCCGCAAGATGCACGTGCCAAGTCGTCATGACGCAGAATGTAGAGGTCACGTGGGAGCAGAACCTAGTGACGTCGTGACGCTCGCTCCATTTCGTTATGTCGTCTGCAATGCGGCTACTCGCTGCGCGAGTACCAAAACGTCGCATTGCTCTGCTCCCGCGCCCGATGAAATGTGAAGGACATATTTTAGGATCTGTGCACATTAAGAAGAATGGCATGTCCAGTATTAGAGGTCCAAAAGAGATTTTATTGTCGTACTCATGATACCGTGGCTGGGACCGAACCAAAACAACACCCGCTTTCATACTTCACTTCCGTACCCTGTCTCCCAGAAATAGTGCTTTTCTGAAGTATGTATGTCTACATGTCTTCGTTCGGTGAGTTCCTATTTTTGATTCTGAAAAGAAAAAAAAGAAGATGCACAAAAGTAAACCAAGTGAACTTGTACTCACTACATGTGAGCTAAAATAGCTCACACTGAATCATACTGTTACTGGTTTTGTAGTTTTATTGCAAGACCTCCGCTATAAAGTAGTCCATTTGTAATATAATCCCCTGTGTCCTTTTCAGAGGACATCACTAAGGACATTCTTCATAAAGAAATAAAGGTACAACAAATTACACTCGATGCATACTGCTACTTTGAACTACAAGGACTAACACTGAATTTTGCGTCACGGAATGAGTCCCCTGCAACGGGATCTCGCGGCGAATCCCTATCTTGCTCGCAGTCAAATTTAGCGTCGACTTGGCACTTGGCGATATGTGTAACACTACGGCTGTGACCATCACCCACCCGCTATTTGTTAAAAACGTCGCAGTTTAACACGAAAAGCGAAGCGTCGTTTGCGTTAGCAAATTAGTAGGCAGCTCTACGAAGTAGGGATATTAGTTTTATCGGTCGTATAAACTTGCAAACATTCGCTTGCTAACTAAATTAACCAGCACGGTGTCATGCGCACACAGGTAAACATGAACACATCGCACTCGATGCCCGCGGAGACTGACTGTGAAAACGCTGCAGTGAGAAGCGCTGCGGGAACAGCGAGGGAATTGACCTTCGTGCGGCCTCTCGCTTCAACGCCATCTAAAAGCGTCGAAAGCACAGCACATACGAAGCTACCATGCAACACTCGGTGCACTTTGTACACATCGCTGATCGCTATCAAGATACGGCGCCCGCGTGGCCGCGCTTGCGCAGTAGCCGCGGGCGTAATGCTTTAGGTGCACGTTAAAGAACCCCAGGTGGTCAAAATTAATTCGGAGGCCCCCATTACGGTGTGCCTCACCGTAGAAATCAGATCGCGGTTTCGGCAGGTAACACCCCAGGCTGTAAGAATTTATTTCGACTTCACGAAAAAGAAAAATGTTCTCCTTATTCGACTGCGTCATATGATGCGTTAAGTGTACAGGACAAAAAGAAGGCATGAAGACGAGAACTATTCCATCTGTTTTCTTCTAACGTTTAATGGCATTGTTTCCAACATGAAATAAAAATCAAGGGATGCTCCACAACAGTGATCTGGCTCTATAGTAGACATCGCTAACAGCCTGAGGTGTACCATTCATTTGTGGATGCGAACCCAAGCTTAACTGAACGTGCGCAGTTATTTCTAGCAGGCGTGATCTGTCGCATTGCATAATCAAATTTTGAAGTTTTCGCTTGTTTCCCACATGAATGAATACAAGGCACTAGGAGTCGTGGCGTACACATATTTTACAAATGAAACACTTACCTCCGTATAACAACGGCTGCTGCGCCAACGCAGATCATGATAAGTACGCCGAGAACAACGCCCACTGCGGTCAGCTTTTTCTGTGTCTCTGCAAAGATACCGATTGGAAAATTAGATGCGATCAGGGTGGACGCTAATAAAGAAGAGTTCAATTGGGTAATTCTCGACGCCGATGATTCGTCCTAAACACTCGTCCAGATTCAATGCAGGGCCGCGATTTTGTAGCGATGACTTATGAGTTATTCTACACTAGTCTTATCATCCACCGTTCACGGCCGGCTGATCCCGTTGATAACGCGAGTGGACCGTCGCTCTGACTACTGACAAAGCGCGATAAGCGCGAAAAGGCATTATTACTGGAAAGGCATCGCTACAAAATACCGGCCCAGCTTCTAGAATGTGAACTTCACTAGTAGCGCCACTCCGACTAGAAGACGCCAACATTAGGGCAAAGCTAAATTGTGGGCATTTTCTTGCACACACACGGCAAAGGTGCTGTCACACGCATTCATAAAAAGCAAACTTAGATAGTACAGTACATAGAATCAATGTAAATAATATACAAATCATTGATTTTTTTTGTCATCTTCGATATTTGCACAAAAACACACACTCAAAGCGACATTGACAACCGTTTTCGCATTGTTACCGGGTGAAACATCAGCCTTCTCGGAACTCTGCTTCGTACTACAAAACTGCCAGTCCTTAGTCACGGTTATCTCTATTTAGAGATAGTGCAAGCCCCATAATTTCTATAAAGGCGTAGTTTTTGTAAAGCGTATGACTTAAATTTGCGAAGGGTGCCTATGTGCCTTACCTTTTCAAAGGCGTCGACATTTTTCTTCTTAGTTGCGCCTGTTAATCTGCCTACGTCCAGAAAACATTTGTGCTCCGGACAATAATACATCAGGTACTGCATTTTCAGTTTCAATTAAGCTGTGCAAGTTTTGCAAGTCTTTGCTAACCAAATTTCATATTCCATTTGGCCTATCTTAGAATCGTAGCGTCAGTATTTGCCGTATCAAGGACTCAAAGCCAGAAGTGGCGGATAGACCGGGCGAGTGACGGGTGGATGATACTATTTATGCATCAATTTATGAATCAGCCGAATCTGAATTCGGCAACTGCGCTGTATTAGTATTCATTATTTAATCTGAAGATAGTTTATGAATTCAATAAACCGTCTTATAACATTGCCTGGCACTGAGCGACTTCCCTTTTACCTTATGATATTTTTTTATCCTGACATCGAGTTATCGTTCGTTACTTTGCCAATGAGGAACAATTACTTGTATCTCCGGAAAAAGCTAAATTTATTCAGTTATTTATTTGCGTATCTGTCATAGTGTTCTCTTCTTCTCTGTCGCCGTCATTTTTGCACTAGTGTACTTGATATTTTATTTGTTTTCTTCGTTTTTCTAAGAACAATCGAGTCACTCGTCGCACTAGCTACCCTGTTTTAAGAAGTGATGTGTTACACAACTTATCGATGACCTAACCAGATGAATATTCTTGTAACGCTATCCGTGTAATTTTGTCATCTTCCAAATGCTGTACACGTAAATAATCATACACAATCCACTCTTGCTCAGTGGTTATGTCATTCTTTTACTGAGCACGAGGTCGTGGGTTCACTATTTGTGGCCGCGGTGGCAGCATATCGATTGGCGTGGAATGCAAAAGAATGCATGTGCACCGTGCTTTAGCTGCACGTAAAAGAACCCCAGGTGGTCTAGCTTAATCTGGAGACCCCCAATACGGCGTCATCATAGCCAGTGAGTAGCCTTAGAATGTTAAGCCACGCATATTTGTTTAACGGATGCAGCTTCGTAATAAGGCTGGCGTATAACCGGGTTACAAAGTTTGAATGCCCCGTCGAATTTTAGGATACGCTGTAGCTTTGCCGAAGCAGTGCATGCTGAGGAAATTCTTTACAGTAAAACTTAGCATGCTTACTCATGTTGACTTGATACTCATGGAGTATACCACTGGTACTGAACGCCTAAAGTACTAGTGAATAAATTCATCTGGAACATACCGTTTGAAACATGACACTCAATGTTCATAGCTCAATTAGGAGGACATTTTCGCTAGAGCCAACAACAAAGGTGATTGCGCGGGTGATTTGCTTGCGGAACCCGATTCGCATACTTACCGGCGTAGGCTTGAAATTGAATTTCACACGTCGGTCCAGTGAAGTAAGGTGGGCAACTGTAAACAGCATGGTTCATTAAATTTCGCCCTCAGTAGACCAGATAATGATATTATTTCACTGGCCTGAGAAACTGCTGGCCATACATGTACTGCTTTACTTAGTCTTTTTAATGCACTATGCAAGTGCGTCTGTGTGAAGTGCGGAAGCGAGCGTGTGTGTGTGTGTGTGTGTGTGCCTGTTTGCGCATGCGTGTCAATTGAGATAAGACGTGTATCGAGTAATCTCCTGAACACTATGCAATGTGGTGAACGTGCTTGAAATCATGGATCCGGGACCTTAAAGAGGTGCGACGCAATGCTGACGCACTTCTTTCACATTTACTGCTAAATCACCATAGAATTCTTTAATTCAAATGTTCACTCAACAGTGCAAATTTTAAACGTCTATTGTTTCAAACCAGTTTCTGCTAAATGCATGAGCATTGCTGTGGTAGCAGTGATGAAAATGAACTATAGGGATGGAAATGCCACACACCGTCCGCCGCTATACGGATGATAAGAGAGCGGCCACTTGCAGGTGGTCGTGCCGAGTACGGTTGATGCCATTAACACTACCGCAAAGTACTTTTAACAGTGGCACTTGACGGAGCTGCCAGGCAATATACACTGACGCCACCAAATGGTCCGGAATGATGTCGTTGATAATGACGTGTGACAGCTCGGGCAAGACTCGCTTCGCGCGGAAGAAGAAAGTGGTGTAATGAAGTGGGCGTGAGGGCTCATTCTCTCAGTCTAACTGGGAAGTCTGGCGAGCGCGTGGTGGCGTGTTTCGCGTGAAAAAAGAAGCGTGGCCCACCCTGAGCATTGGAATGATTAATCGCATTTCGATGGAGGCGAAATGCAAAAATGCCCGTGTGCTTGCGTTGTAGTGCATGTTAAAGAACCCCAGGTGGTCAAAATTAATCCGGAGCCCTCCACTACGGCGTGCCTCATAATAAGAACTGGTTTTGGCACGTAAAACCCCAGAAAGGAGAAGAAGGAATGATTAATCGTCGTGTTTGGCGTTGGTTGTACAATGTATAATTTGGTGACTTGCCATATATGTACACACTTGAGAAAAATGTACAAACCAGGGTTTCCGCGATGAAATGCATTTTTGTTTTCACATTTGCATATAACTTGAAATTGAAGACTGCGTCCCAAACTTGCTATTTCGAACTACGTTCCAATGCACTCGTCATATTCAGTTTGTGCGTCTTAGCTACCAATAAATTGAGTCTTTTCGGCAAGCCTGTGGTTCGTATACATTCACTCGCGGATGCACATTAAGTTTTCAACTTGAACTGAGATTAACTTAGCTCTGTTACAAAAACTCAACCTTTATAGGAGTATAAAGCAATAAACACATTGTACATGTCACGTTTTTCTTGGTATGGCCTAGCGGTCGCCCATTTATACCACTAAATACGCAAGTAACATAAAAAAACAAATTCTTTTCATGTACCGTACTGTACCGTTCCTAACAATGAACTACAATGTCGAAGATTTTAAGTGACACACAAGAAAACAATGTCATCGTGCAGTTCATTTGATAGAACATTTCGTGTGGCTGGTTCGTTGCGCAAGTTGTGCAGCTATGGCCTGAGCAGAGGGATAAAACTTACAAAATTTATATAACTGCAGTGCCGTAGAGGTATTTACCAAGCAACACATGCCTAAGTGATATATACCAGATACATGTCAGTGCACTTAAATGTTAATTTTAACTCTCAGACATTTGTCTACAGTTCATACAATTCACAAAGTAAGTAATATTACGCATCCGGGCAGATGTTAGAATATGAAGTATCTGAAACCTGCTTTGATTGACGAAATGATGCCTTATATTATTGTGCCTCTCAATCTAGCGTAAGTGTAAGTGAAAGGTTTGTAGGTTAATCTTTGAAAGAAAAGAGCAACTTACCTGCAGTAGAAAGATGTTTTCACCCCGGTTTCGCAAGTGCCGCCATTTTTGCATGGCTTCCTAGAGCATTGTGCTGCAAGTAAAATATACAACACACCACAATAAGTGTGTCGTACTTTCTCAGCAGCTCATTATTACACTCTTATGCTAGACAAAATGTACTCACATTATTTACGCCGAAATGGCAACTTTTGCATAGTTTTCTATGTTCTTTAGTGAACTTGGAACGGTGTGGAATTTATAGAAATGAATTTTTTTCAGGAACAATCATATTTGAGTAAGATAAGGATTGTCCGCTGCAGTCTCGTGCTCATAGATTTAGGTGCATACTAAAAATCCCAGGGGATCAAAATTAATCGGGGGTTTGACCCTACGATGTGCCTTAAGATCATATTTTCGCACGTAATGCCCCAGAATTTAATCTACCAATTTTAACGATACGAATTTTCCATGGTCGTCTTTTGTCATTCAGTTCAGAAATGGCACGGAAGAAAGCCAGCGTAGTTGACTAAACTTAACGCTGAGGTGACGTTGGAAGAGTTTGCAAGGTGATAGCTTGCGAGTGTAGACGTCAATCAATGGTTTCTATGTACAAGCACAATTACATAGAGTGGCACCTACTACAGAGGCCACGGGTTTGAGATAGAAAAGGTGTTGCGGCTCGGGAGAGGTAGTTTGGACTGCCAGCCGTGGTGGCTCAGTCCTCAGCTGCGGCGCTTTGCTGTTCACTCGTTGGTTCAGTTGCTGGCCTCGGTGGCCACACCCCAATGTGGACTGTTTGCAAAGAACGATTGTCTACTCAGTTTTCTGCCACGTTGAACAACTGCAGGTGGTAGAAATAAATTCAGAGTCCTCCCCTGCGGCGTCTCTGGTAGCCATAGTGCCCAGATTTCTAGGGTCAAGCCACAGCGTTTAGTCAACACTAGTCAGCGGCCAAAAGAAACGTCTTTGTGTTATTTTGTCCTCATAAAAATCTATGTGAAAAAGTACACAAAGGCATACACCTAGATGCACCACCTGTACAAATGCCAAGGAGCAGCAAGCGCCGTACTTTTGCGCGAATTTATCCTTCTGCCATGTCAGTAAATAAATATCAAAATGAAACACTCTCTTGTGCTAATTATTTCCAGCCTAGGCCTGAAATGTTCCATTTCTCATCACTGCCATTTAACCCTCTGATGTTCTCGCTCGCATTTCCTTTCGTTCTCAGCAATTTTTTTAATCTAAGACCACCAGTTATCTGGTCTACGCATTACACGGCCTGCGCAAGTACGTTTCTTCCTTTTATAGGGGATACGCGAAATAATGAAACTAGATTTTTTTCACCCTGTTAGTATGCCCTACACAAGATGGCCGACCTCCCTCTCGCGGCACCATTGAGCCGAAGGTAGGCGCACAAAAACAGCGAGGATAAATTAGGCAACAGATTGTGCAAGTATAGCAGCACCAGTTCATGCTCTCCTGCTTTACTTACACTTCTAGGAATACGCTAGCCATCTTTTGCGGGTCAAACGAGATGTCAAGGAAAGCGCACTTGCAGAATTTTGCATGTCCCCATTTGTCAACCAGAATGTCAGCCACACCCGCTTGCTCTGTAATTAATACCGCTGTTCTCTCAGCGAAAAAAATTATAGGGGCAACGCTGTGGCATCTGGCACAACTGATATTGCCCTGAGTTTTGCTTCCGGCGGCAATTTATCTGAACGAAGACACCAGCTGGATATACTTACGGACACAAATTCCCTCGGCGTTCTCGAAATAGTTCGCGTGGCATACGCACTTCCCTTCCACGCACTGACGTTCTGGACCCGTGCAGTAAAGCTCGCATTGTTTCTCTGAAACGTGAAATTGTTTGCTTAAGCTTATTCTAAATGAACCCACTTGAAGAATTTCTAGCTGCATGCTTTATTGGAGCGTAAAGCAGAAGCAAGAGAAAATTATACGTCACATTTCCCTGTCAGGATGCTAGTGGCACCAGCATGCTTTTGTATACAGTGCGAACCTTCTTACGCTTCCATTTAAATTGGCACAGTGTCATTAGTTATACCCTGAGCTTTCACCTGAAACACCATGTCTCTTAAAGAACGCCAACTAATTCACTGCACTGCATTGGAGATTCAAAAAGCGCCCTGTTGAGAATAATGCTGAAGGTTGCCACAAGCTTTAGGGCTCGCAGATTTTGCGCTCTCACATCGTATAACCACAGACAGTCATAAAGGGACTAGAAAACTTTAGCTCATATCGCATATTGTAGTATTTTCGCAAAGCATGAGACATTCTGAGAAGAAACTAAAGGCGCAGACAAGACGCACATTCGGTATGCTAGACTACGCAGGGATAAGAGAATAAAAGAAAATAAATAAAAATAGGAGGGACAGACAAAAACACTAGCCACGCTCACACTGAGAGGCGCACACCGAATTTATGAAACGTGGCAGATCAAACACCTCTTACCTTAAATGCATCTACGAAAAGATCGGACCCTACAAGCAGCTTGACATTCAGCCGTGTCGAGCTAAATGTGCGAGTCCTAGCTAGGCAGTGCTCGGCTCAGCCAACCGCTGGTAAGGAAGCGCTATGTGAACGCCGTGGGCTGGTGGCGTTTTTTATTTTTTATTTTTTTTTGCAGTAGACATAATCAAGACGGTCACCGTATAGAGCCTTGATCAAGACGGTCACGACGTTCGAGCCAGGAAATAGCCCTGCTCGCTCCTTCTCCTCAACATGCAGCTCATGAACAAACTGTTCTACGTACTATCTACGTACTCTCATTAAGAACTGCAGAACATGTTTGCAAGAATGTCTCGTGTGACCAAGGCTGGTGAAACGTTTGCTGCTTAGTAGTGCAGAGGCACCCTTGCTGTTGTTGTATTTGGTGATATCGAGCAAAGTAGACACATTCGCTGTGTCTTCTCACCTGTGCATATGTCGACATCCAGCATACCCCTGGTGAAAGATGCCACGGCTCTGTATTTATCCGAGCATCGCAGGCCATAGTGTCCATCGTCCTCTTTCACACATACGTAGAGTCCTCCTAGAGACTTTAGGTTCTCGGAAAAGTAAGCTTCGCAAAGGTCTTCCTCTTTCACCTCTGCACGTAGCCGGAAGCAACAAGAAAGAAAGGGTGGAAGGAGGTAAAGAAAAGGTGCATGAAGGCAATTAGTCTGTTATGGATATTGTTTTTTCACATTGGCTGCTTCGTTTCGTTGGACAACAACTTTATTGTGGAGTCACGTTCCCTCGAGTACACATTTCATAGTACCTGCTGTCTGTGTTGGTATAAGACAATGAAGTCAAGGTGCTTAAATTTCTTAATTTGAACCAGTGCATTCGCGCGGCAATGCAAGTATAAGTATGGTATTTCGTACGAAATACGTACGAAAAGCAGGCTTTACCTTGGAAAGAAGCTGTTTTGGAAACAATGACGGAATACAGGATGTTGGAATATACACTGCCCACATACTGCACTACGTTCTTCCTCTTAGTGAATGGTGCAAGAACGTGAGAAATCGGAATGCCGAAATTTCACTCTATGAAGAAAGAATAGGTACCAGAATGTAGGAGATCACAATATCAGCTGAGCCATCTTTTCTTTACTTCGTAGCGAGTTCACGGAATGTGCATGACAATCTGTCAACTTCACGTAGCCAAAATAAAACGCATTGAATTTTTTTAAATAACTAGAACATTGAACTTAGGCCAGCCTCACGAGCTCCCAAACATGAGAAGAAGCGAACAGGAAAGTGTCCTATTTAACTGTGCGCTCACTGCGGTGGAGTCGCTGGTACTATACGTTGATACTCGTCGATACGTCGATACTAAGCCACACGAGAATTTTTAAGCCTGATAGTAGGAAATTCAGAGGGAAACAACATTTTGTTTCTGTGCAATAAACAGGAAACTGCCGAGTAATCTCCGTCACGCACAGTATTTGCAAGTCCGACCCCGTGTTTGGCTGAAACTATCCTTTTATTACAGCCCACATTAAGCGGTAGTTTCGACAGATGTTGGCCATTATAGCAGCGCACCTCAAGCCGTCGCTAGCTTAGCGGGATAGTTGGGCTTCGATGTTGGGCGACATTGGACCAACTGCGTGTCATCGGTAGCATATAGAATCTCTGACGAAAAATTCTAGAATGAAGTCAGGTTTAATTCTAGAAAGAAATTGATCGGTTATCTATAATATGTGTAGGAATGGTGATTACTACCTGACTTTGTTTAGCCTTCGTGCTTATGTCTTGGTTCTTTCGGCTATATTACGGTGTAACCGCCTTCATTGGCCCATATTTCTAAGCAATTATATTTTCGAATGCATTACGGTAACAATAGTGGGGGAACATGCACTAACCATTGCGAACTCTAGCATTTATAACGCGCCATTTTGTCTAAAACGGTCAATATGTGAAGGCACAAAGCCGTTTAAAGCAAGAATGACGAAATTTAGGCAAATTCGTGCAATATACATTGTTTTCATGCTGGCTGAAAAGCAGCACACGTAGCTCCCGTAGGGCCAGAGTTTCATCTGTATTTCCTATTTGAAATACTAGGATCAGTACCGCGGAAACGGGGCTGCGTAACTTTGTTGTGGGTTGTTTGCTTTTTATCGTTTTACGATATACACTGACAGGACTCCGCTGTGTCCAATGAATCTTCTTTACGTAGTATTTTTGTCGATGTAAGGAACGGGAATATAAGACTGCTTACTACTTTGTGATCACGTACCGGAGACACTATCCTTGACGATGTGCAAAGCTGGCGGGAAGAAGCAGCCATCGTCTCCTTCGGGATGCTCACAGACGCGGATTTTGTCAAGCAGCACGCTGGGGGGTTTGCTTGCGAAGTTGAGCTCCACCTTGTATTCATCACTATATGAGTGAAGAGAGAGAGAGAGAAACGAAGAGGGAAAGGTATGGATGTTAGCCAAGGACGTGCCCGGTCGCTATATGCGTGCAAATTATCAACAAAGGCCGAACATGACTTCAAAGCAATACCTACACAATTATTCAAGTTTCTGAATGATGTTTCAGTAAACTCTATATAATATGTGTTTGCTACAGTGCGTGATAGGCTATAATGATGCTATTGACAACTTAACCGAAAGCACAATGATGGAGACCAGGTGGCGCGATGTATCACGCTTACCGAAACGTTCGCAGCAATTTATAGATACATTCAACGAAAGTAAAAATACCCAAGGACACCTGAGCACGTCTTATGAGTTGTGAATGCGAAAGCATTATTGTTCAACTGAAAGCGGCTGAGCGGTCCTTCGGGTTTTGCGCTGCGTGTAACGTTTTCGAGTTTTGCTGCGGGGCATGTTATCGAGTTTTGCGAATAAATTGGTGCGGACTATATTTTTTGTTGTTGTACAGTTTCTACGTTAGCATGCTGGTTGTAGACCGGGATCCTTTGGTCGATACTGCTGAGAAATCAAGGACGCCGCATGCCACCGACGCCCTGCGCGACGAGAGACCGAGAAAAAACAGGCCAAGGTCGGCAGGCGCGAGCAGCAGCTAAGCCCAGTGGGGCTGAGAGAGAGGAGATACGGACCGCGCGCCGGCTTCCAAGATCGAGACGGTGGCGCCACACGCGCACGTCACGCGATTGTCTCGCCCACGCCAATCCGTCTCGCCCCACAACGTCGCGTCGCCGTATCTGCTCCGTAGAGGGGCGCTGGACGTGGCGTGGCGGCGATGCCCTCTCCCCTCACGCAACACCTGGCGCGCCAGCGCCCCCGCAGGCGTTCTGATTCGCCCGTCCTGCTCTGTCGAGGCACGCTCGTGACGTGGCGTCGCAACCAATGGGAATATAGGTGCTGTTTCGCTGCTGCAGACTCCGTCTTTCGCTCAATGGCCATTTGATGCTTTCGCATCAATAACGCCGATTGTACCCATTAGCGGGATTAGAGCTGCAGTCTACGGCGCGAGCGCCGTAGAGACTGCAGCTCTAATCCAGGGAGGCGAACTAATTAACGTGCAATTACCTAATGGTAGCTGTGGCATAGATGTATAAAAGAAAGTGCTGCGTGTATCTGTGTTAGCATACACGGTACTCAAAAGTAACCGACTGACATCCAGCCAATAACAGTCTACATGTCACAAAAAAGAACACAAGCAAGGAAGGAACTCTGCAAAACGGCATGCGTTTTCTAGAAAAAATAATTATAAAGTAAATATTTTGCTTACGAACACTGAAGAATTCGTGTGCCGGTCAACGAAGGTCCGTATGCTGCTTGAAGCTGCAAAACCGCAACATAAGCAGCGCTCGTAACTTAAGACTATGTCACTCAAGGTAGATTCAATTGTATTCGACTACAAGCCCACGCCATAAATGAATTACATGCTGCATAACTAGCGGTATATATATAGCAATAGGGAAAGCACATAGCTAGTATTATAGCAAAGATAATCACGCATTGGAACAGTCAGCCCGTTTAACCTTTGATGAGATTGATACGTTACCTATATTTAGCATATTTAGGACATTTCGGGTGGCAGTCTGCACGGTTATATATGCCTGGAGATAACACGTACGTGAACAGATGAAGGCCGTGGCGATTACTTCAATACAGTTCTCAGCGTTTGCTTTCTAATGCTATAACATTTACTGTGGAAGGTCTGCAGTGTTTTTCGTCATTGAGCGGAATAACTTGCGCAGTAATTGTGCGCGCTAATCTTAAAGTTCTTGAAGCAATTGACTGACATCTAAGGAGGGGAAAAGGTAGGAGGCAACAGGGACGGAAAACTCCTGTAATTTTTAATAAGTGGGCGATAGAGCGCGCCACATACACTCGTGATCCTGGCAGCCTGTGTTCATTGTTTCGATTGTTGGAATAACTTTCTACACATAGACAGAAAATGCAAATGAACAAGAAAACAAATTTCCCCCATATTTAGGCGTCACGAAGAAAAATTAGTGAAAATAATTTTGGGGGGCACGAAGAAAGACAAATATATCACTTAAATTAAACATGCATCAACTGCAAAGGTCCACTCGTGAGCATGATATCGGATGCGCGTACTGCCACGACATACACGCGTCTTGCGTTGTTTCACGCGCGTGGTAAATTGCGCGCTCTCATGTGTATATCCCTCCGATCGGCGAATCAGTTGGTAGTGGGGCAAGATAGATTTTCCTATCAATTTCGACCTTCAAAAGTAGCCTATGTATACTATATAAAAAGCATACAGAAGTTCACAAGAAGATGGAGGCTTGAAGCGATTAGCCATGGTCGAACAAGGAATGTCGCTGAAGCCAGCGCTTGCCTCAGGCTCCAGCCAGCGACATTCATTTTTCGACTACTGCTCATTACTGTATGTATGGTATAGTGCTTCTGACGTATTGAAACATTGGTAGTCTTGCTAAAAATACTTATGCTTACCAATACATCTAGGACAACTCGTATACCAGCGCTTGTAGACACGCATGCATCGGTACAAAACGTATAACAAAGTTAGGAATGCGAAGGCACGATGTGGCCCAGTAAAGCGAGTTTAGCATAATGCTGGCTCAGGCATTGAACGTTTGCGCGGCAGTGGAGCAGTAGCATTTGGCGCACGTACCGCTTGCTCCACCATGTCGTGCTTGTCGGCGCATTCCTCAACAGTGTATTGGGCACTTCGCGCCATTGTCTCGTTCACTCGAAAACTGGCAACGTACTTGTGCACTTTCTCTGAAGGAGAGAGAGAGAGAGAAAAGAAACAAATAGAGTGAGATATAGAAATAATGAATAAGGAGACGATCACTGAGAGAGCAGGTGAAGCTGTATCTAACGTACGTGGATGTGGCAATATAAGGAACACGTAAATTTGAACACGTGCGCCGTGACGGTCGCATAGACGGCCGTACCAGAGGTGCAAAAGAAAGCTTAAATAGCCTCACACAGCTCTGCATGCATGGATTGCGAGTACGCTGGTCAGATGTTTAGTGCTTGTACTGAGGCAGGTGGCGATGTGTGCGGGCATGTATAATTAAGAAACACGTACCAGGCCCAGACTCTGCTCGGAGAAGCAGAGCGTAAAGGAAGGGAAAAAATTTGTGGCGATTTATTCATGTTGGCTTCCTTTGATATGATTAATAAAATCGGGCCCCTCGGTTCCCTTTCATCTTGTTCACTACATAACGAGAGGTCTCGAATCCGGCAACACTGATGCCTTCAGGTAGAGTGTGTGGGATTATTGACCAGTTGCTATTACCCAAAAAGATGACATACTCGTGATGCCTGCGGCAAAAAGGATGTTCCACATCCGCCGCTAAGGTTTGTGAGTGGTGGCCGTGGCTAACACTCCCAGGGTTAGTTCTAGTTGTAAAACATGAATACCTCGCAAAGTGGATGGGAAAACGGCACCGCGGTAGCTCAATGGTAAGAGCATCGCACGCGTAATGTGAAGACGTGGGATCGTTCCCCACCTGCGGCAAGTTGTTTTTTTATCCATTTTCATTTCCATTAATTTATCATTTCTTTATTTCAATTAGTAAGTACAAGTAGTTTCCCCTATGTTCTTGGTGTCCATGTTATTAGTCATATCATAAGAAGCCAACGAACAATGATACCAAGGACAGCACAGGAGAAAGGCGAAATTATTTGCAGTTCTTGATGGAATTAAGCAAATGATAAGTAAATGAAAATGAAAGTGGATAAACAAACTGGCCGCAGGTGGGATACGAACCCACGTCTTAGCAATACGCGTGCGATGCTCTTACCAATTGAACTACCGCGACGCAGTTTTCCTTCCACTTTCTGAGGTACTTATGTTTTATACATACACTTTTTTCCACTTTGAGACTCCTAATACTAACGTATTAAGGAAAAGCAGAAAATGGGGACAAATACAGGGAGAATTGTTCGAATAGCCATGGTAAGTTCTACCAATCCAGTACTTTCATTTCCATCTTCTTATCATTCGTTTAATTCAATTAGGAACTGCAAATAATTTTCCATATGCGGTCCTTGGTGTTATTGTTGGCTTCTTAATTAGGATGTGACTATATATGTATATATACACATACACGCTCTTCTAAGCTCTCCCATCTCCTCTTTACTTCTTCCACGTGACAGGCTTCCCACAATTCACACATATACACTTTTGTTTTTCTAGTTTCACACTCCTAATGCTAACATATTAAAGAAAACCAGCAAATGGGGACAGCTGCAGGCCGGATTGGTCGACTAACCACGGTAAGTCCTGTCAATGCAATACGTGCACAAACTATTGAACATGTGGAACACAGTGTAACCCTTCATGCCAGGTTCACCATTTCTACTCTCAATATGCTTCGCCTCATTACACTGTGTGATTGTGCGCGCTGTATTTTCTTTTTCTCTTTTCTTTTTGTAATTGATCATTCAGTTATAGGTACTGTCAGTATACTTCACCACAATACACCGTTCCTGCAAAATTTTTCACCTCAGTAGACGTCAGTATCGCGACGAAATAAATTCTTTCTTCTTCTTCTTCTTCTTTCTGGGGTTTTACGTGCCAAAACCAGTTCTGATTATGAGGCACGCCGTAGTGGAGGGCTCCGGATTAATTTTGACCACCAGGGGTTCTTTAACGTGCACTACAACGCAAGCACACGGGCGTTTTTGCATTTCGCCTCCATCGAAATGCGGCCGCCGCGGCCGGGATTCGATCCCGCGATCTCGTGCTCAGCAGCGCAAACGCGACGAAATAAATAAAACCAGAGCTGTTATTATGAAACGCATATAAGACCCTCGCCGGAAGAAGTACATTTAGGAGAGCGAAAAAGGGTTATGACGAATTGCTGCTACTTTGCTTAGGAGAAATTGAAATCGCTGGTTGTGATGTTTCTAGGAGGCGAGCTTGCCGGCCAACGTAGACACGCTCTACTTTTCCCTCGACTATTGTCCGCAAGGGGCACTTCTTCCCTATTTTCTCACATACCAAAGCGAAGAAAATATTGGGATTGCGCAAGTTTGGGCGTAGCACAGAGAACGCTACATGCGGTAGTAACCGCGGACAGGTGACGTAATTGGGGACTAACTTATACAAAAATGAGTGATGACGATATTTTCACCTCATTTCTAGGGACTTAGCTCTGAACATGCGTAAGACATGCATAAACATGCATAATGCACTAAGATGCAGTTAACAGACGTGGACAACAGAACAGAAGGACACGACACACGCAGCGCATAGGCGTGTCTCGTCCTCCTGTTTCATTCTCTACGGCTACTAAGGACATCTCACGTTCATTGTGCTCAATCAATTCACCCAACCAGCTGTTTGGACAAAGTTTGGTTCTTGGAGGTTTTACTGAATCAGCAAAACAGAAGAGATCATTGGTAACTTTTTTCCCCTTCATAAATGCTGAAATTTCACACCACGTTCTCAATGCAACCACTGTCTCGCGGACATTCTCACCTAAAAAGCACTTCTTTTTGACGTCATTCCAAAGAAGCGGAGGAGCACACGAGCAGGTCTCGGTATGGTTCTTGATCTTGCATTCGCCGAAGATGGACGAGCACTCTCTTTGTTTGGTCGATGTGCAAGATTCTGAATTAACAGAAAGAAAAAAAAACGGTCTGTAGATTTATTTCTTTTGTTTATCATGCAGGAAAAAAAAAGGATTGCGTGAAGAATCGCCTAAGTTATGCATAATTTAGTATGCCGCAAGACAGCTGTGACAACTATCGCAGCACTTACCAATGCAAGTGCCATTATTTTCTAGAGTGGTGTCCGGACAACGACACACGGCCTTTCCGTTGTCGTAGAAGCACGTTTTATGCTCATTTTGGCACTTGATAATATCTTCTTCGTGACATTTTGTCCTATCTTGAATGAACAAAAAAGGAAGAGTGGCTGTTAAATAGTGGTACACATCTTCGGAAAACAGCAGATAAGCTACAAAACTACTTGGGAGCTATGCAGCAGCCACACATAACCTAAACCTTGAAAACGCTTCGCACAATATTGTTAGGAGGAAAACGACATATGAATGTGATCGCCTGATCACATTCATATGTGACCAGGCCCGGCTTAGCTTTGACCACCAGGGGTTCTTCAACGCGTAGCCAATGCATTGTACAAGAGCGTTTTTGCATTTATCCCCGTCGAAATGCGGCCGTCGCGGCCGGGATTTGATCCCGCAAACAAAACGCCGAAGCTACTAGGCAACCAAGACCGGTGATCTTCTTGAACGTTGTCGGCAGATTGGAAGGCAACCTAGTATTTCTGTTGCAAATCGAAAAAAGAATGTAAGAGACCATATCTCAAACTGTCTACACCGCTTTTCATTATTACTTCCTTATAGACGACCATTTATCTTATCTGCCGAAAATTCAAAATTAGTTCTCCAATAATTTGTTGGCGGCCTGCAGCACAAGAACTTAATATCAGTGGGAGAGTGCGAAAGAAAAAGAAAATTATAAAAATTTCAGGGCTTTTTTTTTTTTGTAATCACAGCTCCGGGCACAACCCCAGGAAAGCCTCAAAACATTAAGATAAAATGTGTTGCGCCGATATCAAACGGAATATTTTACGACCACTGTAGCTGGCAAACGTCGGACTTCAGCTGCTTGACTGAAATGATATACACTTCTGATAAAATCAATACATTAATAAGACGATTTCGATGCCCGTGTAATCACGCGCCGTGTTATTCCAGTAGCTATGGAGCTGAGCGACTGAGCACGCTGTCGCGGGTTCGCTCCCGGCCGCGGCGGCCGCATTTCGATGGCGGCGAAATGCACAAACAGTCGTGTACCTTAAGTGCCCGTTAAGGAACCCTAGGTGTCCACAAATATTCCTGAATCCACCACTACAACATGCCTCATGATCAGGTCGTGGTTCTGTCAGGGGAAACCCCAAATATTAATTACTATTTTTGCTCATCTATTCACACCGTTTTGGTATACGTAGGCGTCCGACCTTGAGAGCTATTTCCCACAAGCACTTTGCATAAATGAGCTATGTTTAGTAAAGTCTTAATCAGAAATATCTTGAAATATAGATCACTTCTTAAAATAATGTTCGACTTGTGGTGTTAAAGCCTGAATTAAGCATCTACAATCGTTGACGCGGCGTCTGAAGGGAGTATAATAACAAATGAGCCATATGAGGCCGGTATGTGTATTAACGGTCGCCTATTCAGAATTAGGAGTGATATTCACGCATATTATACGCGGCCTTACCGACACAGTAGATGCCGTCTTCTGCAGGCTGCTGTGTGGAGCTGCAGTTGCAGCTGTAGGCAGCTGTGTCTTCCACCAGCTGCGTACATCCGTGCTCGCATTGATCTTTAGCGTGAATTGTTTTGCATACGTCTAGAACAGAACGTTAGTGACAGCACTTGATTTAGTAAGTCCCTGAGCGCTAAAAGAAACAAGAGAGCTCACTTAAGCTAATCTAGGTTGCAACTTTTGCAGCGTTGTACAACTTTACACAACCCTAGAGAAAAGCTTTGATGTTCGGCAATTTTTATTTAACGCCTGATAGACACTCCGAAACGTGCTTATAGAACTCGCGCTCTTTTGCCGGCATCCTCTAGAGCTACAGAAAATAGCAGTTTTTATCCAGCCGGCACCGTTTGGGATATATAAAAAAAAAAACCTGTATGTAGCGCAATCCTCTAAAATACGGAGGAGAGTTTACAGAAGTGTAAATGAATTAAACCACCCTTTTTCGTATAGAGCTGTCTTACAGACCTGTCTGGCCATCAAACGCGCTAAGGAGGTGGCGACGAGGCACGGCCTGACAGCCATGTCCTCGTAGGAAACCGACGGTTTTCCGAAATAACGTTGTTTACTACTACTACTACTACTACTACTACCTGTCTTGTTACATGCGCTCTTTATCTAAATTTGATGCTTCGTCGAAGCAGCATTGGGAGAAGACATTGCCGGGTGACTCTTGAGAACGTGTCTCACTTAAGAGAGCACCTAACGTTCTTTTGTCGTGCCATTGAAGAATATTCATGCAAAGCTCCAAAATTTGCTTTGTCAATGGCGCTATAAATAAAAAAAATTAATGGTTTATTTAGGAAACGCGCCTCATTTCGCAACAGGACAATGTACACGAATTAGCAGATCCTGCTATGTGCACTCATTGGTACTCACGCGTGCATTCTTGTCCATTCGGGTTGGCGATGTACCCAGGTGGACAGTAGGACCCATCGGGAGGTGTTCCTGCATATAAATCGAGTTTATACTTTTCCTGCGAGTAGCTTCACGCATTGAGTGTTACGTTAACTTGCGGAGAAACAAACAAAGAGAAATTATTCGTCAGAAGCACTGAAGGCACAAATTCGCTCTCCAATTTAGGGTAATCCCAGCTTAGTCATTCTGCTTTGATCCTTAGTATTTTCAAGGCCGGTGCGGGTATGTCTGTGACATTATATGGCGTGTCTTGACTGTTTACTTTATTTTCGGAGATTAAACAAATGATCAAGGCACCGCGGAACACTTAGAAGTATGTATTGAGAAATTTGTTGTGGAGTAAGAAACTTTGCCTTCAAGTGGGCACGACTGACAATAGAAGGCGAGCTTTCGTTTCGCTCAAAGCGTATAAAGATCAGACATCGGTATTATTAGGGGCCGGAAGAGTTATGACAAGCGCTAGGTGTAATGCAAAGGTAGTATGAAAAAGTACGAAATATTACTAGGATGCTTGAGTGCGGCTTAAAGCAATTCGGGGCATTCATGTATAGTTGCTGCGCTACCGTAACTGTAAAAGGGGCAAGGACCTCTGCCAGGTATTTAACGTCATGACTCACTGCTGTCTCATCTTGCTTCAAAGAAAAACACTTATTGAATTTTATTTAGATATTTATCGGATGTAGCTAACGCTGATACTTGCTATGACGAATATGTGTCAGTTCATTCTACACGCTTGAGAAGCGCTATGAAAATGGTTAGTTAAAAATGTGGAGTGTCTTTTTCTATCGATGTGTACACACGTTAAAGTTACTATGTTGTGCGAAAGCATATATAAACTGGAAAGACAGGAAAGGAAAAGCAAGAAGCAGGATGGCAACCGCTACTGGAAGGAGTGGGCAGAAACATAGAAATGGAACATAGGAAGGAGTAAATGAATGAGCAAACATGTAACAATATGACAAATCTCAAAGAATAAAGCAAGACAACAACAAAAATACAGTATGAGCCAGTCTTTGCAGGTCGCTCTATATACAAAAGGAATGTAAAAGAAAAGAGGAAATTATGTCCGATCTACTATGAATATGCACCACGCTCTGTCTGAGTATTCTCCCTTAGTCTCAGAATTTTTCAGTGAGCTGGCGTACAAGCAAGTGATCGCATCTTTTAGGCGCAGTTACGTATAAATTATTAACAGTAAACTTCGGATGATGCCCTTATTTTTCTGTCTAGTCAGGCCTTGACGAGCGCCTAAATGAGGCCCGAAGATTGATAGAAACACATAGGGTAAGGTATATGAGTATAACAAGGAGTAATGTAGTCTGAAAATACCTGTTGTTGTCAAAAGCAATAACGTTTGACTTTCTGGAAAAAAGTAATGTCTTGCGAAGTACCAGTCTCATTGTGTCAAAAAAAAAAAAGCATCGCGCTCAACCACAGCGTGATCGGGTGCGATATTTTTGGGAAAGCGGGTGAGTTGCGCTAGCTATACTCACGGTCACAGTGGTCAGGGTCCCAGTTCTGGCAACAGCGGAG
Source organism: Dermacentor silvarum (assembly GCF_013339745.2). NCBI lineage: Eukaryota > Metazoa > Arthropoda > Arachnida > Ixodida > Ixodidae > Dermacentor > Dermacentor silvarum. The sequence continues at coordinate 147,358,113 of NC_051159.1, read as the reverse complement.
ATCCTTGTGTGAGTCCTTCAGCAAACACAGATCTTTGCAGGTCAAGGTAGTGTTCAGGCACGCGATGGCTGAAATATGAACGATTTTCAGACTTGTTAATAGGCGCTCTAAGGTTTTAAACTAATAAGAATAATACACCGACAAAGCGTCTTTTTATTTAATAATAAGAAGTGATACAAAAAACTTCGGTTTGGGCTAGTTATTTCATTTCGTAAGTATATGCAGGGTATCGTGTAACGAATACTGGCAAAGGCATTAGTAATACAGAGCGGCGCAGACTTAGGCTACACCGTAAAAGAGTCCAAAGGAGCAGAAAGGGGATGCCATAAAGCTTTGGCGTTTTTTGCGCACTGCCGTGCTTATGACTTTCTCTTAATAGGCACACATGTACAAACACACAGAAGTTTACATTAACGAAGTAAATAAGCCATGCATGCTCACAATCCCATTAAACAACATTACTTTTCTGACACTGATAACGATGACGGACTCATGCGCCCACGGCCAACTCTTGCTATTGTAGGTGCTGCAAGGGTCCAGCAACCACAAGATTGGATCCTGTGTCTATGAGTACGTCATCGTCACTCCTCCCTGTAGACTAAATATAACTCGATGAATGTTTTCAGGCAATCACGACCTTTGTTGACACGTTTCCGGTTGCACTGCACCAACACACCACTTACGTTTGCAGGAGCCGTCAATGAGCTTCGTGTGCAGTGGACACTCGCAACTGACGCTGTTGTCTGGATTTATCTTCGCAACCTTTCCCTGTTGTGTGCATTTTGTCCGAACTTCTTCCTTTACTGCGTAATAGAATGCGCGTAACGTAATTCATGCAAGATGAAAGTTACTTCAGTGAGGGGAGAGATATCATCAGTTATGAAAAACATTCAGTCAAATATTGGCCAGGGATCTTTGCCATTCTTTTTTAGACAGGAATGCGAAAAATAATCTCTCGTTTATTATTATAGTAAAGTAAAACAGAATTGATTTCAAATGAACCTAAAATCCTGCTTACAGTGACAGTATTTTGCTAATGCTTTAATGCGATTAGCATTCTTAGCCTACTGCGGCAATTTTATGTCTATCAAGTCATTTTACATCGCTCTTTCCAGTGATCCAAGTTGTGTGCTAGGTTGGGCCACTAGGTATGTTTTGCCGCCCAGACAACATCGGTCACTACTCATGTGCGCAAATGAGACTTACTGGTGGCTCCTTCCTGACCTAGTCGACAACTTGTGTCACTGGGTATGAATTAATTCATGAATTTTACATCTGCAATCTGCATCTCCCACGGGAATGCTAATCGCATCATTAAAGGCCGGCCCTGATGGAAAGAATATCGGGCATCAAAGCTGGCGAACTTCGCTCGGCGCCGAAAACCGGAAGCCTGGTGTCGAGAAAGCTGACGGCGCCCGCCCATCTGTCCTGACAGATATTAGAGTTTTGGCTTGTCCGGTATTCCGCCAAACACAGGCAGGTTGGGCAAAATAGCGGATGAGCGGGGGCGCAAATGGGAGGGGCCTAGAATAACTGTATAGACTCCCTTTTAGGTCGCCTATACTTCCTAAAGGGAGCCTATACAGTAACTATAGAGTGGCCTGCATGGTGCAGCCACCTGGTGGTGCAGAGCTCAACCAGACAAACACAGAGCTATTACTGCGGTTACCAGGTGTATTCTGCTTCGCTGCCAGTGTATATTTTCAGCAACGGCGTAATTGTGTTCAAGATAACGGCGATTTCATGATTTCAAGCAATGAGACTTCAAGCCCTTGAATTTTTTTCTATCAAGAAGATTACAACCAGCACGAACAAAAGATTTAAGAGATGCATACGTCACACATAAAGCCCTAAAGAGGCGGAAACATTTGATTTCTGTACCCATTGTATATGTACTCTGAAACACGTAACACAAATTGTCCCGACTTACTCTACTTTATGTTTATTTGGCTGGTGTTCTTGAATATTCAACATTCCATCTCCCTGCATATCGTGATTGAGAGACACATGCCTTTATAAAAGCTTACCAAGGGAAACAAACTAACAAACAAGGCCGGGTCGCTGATGTTTTTTTTTGTGTGTGTAACAGCTTCGTTGTTTTTCTTATTCGTTATTTATTGGAAGAGTTCCTAGACGAAGCATAAGCAGGTATTTATGCTTGCAGATGTACTCTTTGGGCTAAGCTTGTTAACACACAGACACTCCAAAAACTGCCACGTAGAAGATAATCTTCAGAAGCGAATCTGAATCTCGGTTCGGTGGAAGTGCCTTTTTGTCTAGTTGGTTTCAAAGTACGTGCGGGCTTTGCTTACGTGCTTTTTATTACATTTAATTTATTCTACTCGCCACAATTATATATCGTACTTCCATTGCCATAGTACCCGATATCTGAGAGATGAATCCGAGAAACATCGCTGTGACTATTGATAGAAGATGTTTTTACACCGACATTCAAATTGTTTTGATCTCGCCATCTCGTATAGGTATACCGCTTTAATACAGACGCCTCCATGACATCAGTTCATAAATAAGAAAAAAAGCTGTAAAGGATATAATTAGTTTATTCTGCAAGTGCTTATATAGGGTTGAAGCTTCAAGGATATTTAAACTTTTAAAAAGGAGCTAAGAACAGAGCCGCGAGCTACATAATGGAAAATGACAAACGCAAAGCTTACAGACAGGAAGACGGTAGCACATATGCTACCGGTAGCATAGACGGTAGCATATCTGCTGCTGTCGTCGAGTCTTTTAAAGGTTGGAGAGAAAAATATTAGCAAAAATATTACATAAGTTTAGCCGCCATAGAATAGAGTCTGCTGACGTGATGCAGACTTAATTGTAGATCGCTGAGTGACGCTTTCATCGTACAGTGGACATAATTACGCTGATAACAACGATGACTTCCTTTGGCTTACCTTTGCAAGTTAGTGTCAAGTCGGGATAGTCGTTGCATTGGCAGCTCGCTGGAAACGTGCCGTTCTGGTCCACACACAGTCCTCGCTCACACTTGTGCACTTTGCACGACTTCATATCTGTGGCAAAAAATAAACGCAATCTAATTTGAATCTAGCGTTACATAATGCAGCTTATTGATACAAGTAATGGTCAGAACAATCTGCCGCCGTTGTGGTTGCTAAGCGTGTGAATATACGTATTTAAAGGCGCTGCATATACGTATATAAAGGCGTGCAAAAGACCACGAGTACGTGATATTTTTGGGTGAAGGCAACTGGTCAATAAACCCGCATATGCTACCCGAAGGCATCAATGTTGCCGGATTCAAGCCCTCGTTATGTAATGAACGAGACGAAAGGGAACCGAGGAGCCCGATTTTTTAAATCATATCATAAGAAGCTAACAAAGACACCAAGGACAACATAGGGGAAATTACTTGTACTTACTAATTGAATTAAAGAAATGATAAATTAATGAAAATGAAAATGGATGAAAAAACAACTGGCCGCAGGTGGGGAACGAACCCATGTCTTCGCATTACGCGTGCGATGCTCTCACCATTGAGCTACCGTGACGCCTACTCATGACGCCTGCGGCAGAAAGGATGTTCCACATCCGCCGCCTAGGTTTGTGAGTGGTGGCGCTGGCTAACACTCCCAGGGATAATTCTAGTTGTAAGACACAAAATACCCCAGAAAGTAGATGGGAAAACGGCGCTGTGGTAGCTCAATGGTGAGAGCATATATATATATATATGTAAAAAGAGAGAGAGAGAGTTGAATACCTCGTCTAGCCCTAGCCTCCTCCGCGAACTCTGCCCCCATGTTGTGTCTAGCTGTACATAAGCACAGATGATAAAAACAAATCATCTACTTACTATAACACCGCTTCTCGGTCGCACTAAAGAAGAAATCAGGGCCGCATTTGCAGTTGAAACCAGAGTTGTCGCTATTCGGTACACACGGCACATCTCCACAGACTTCAGCACCGATAGTGAGACACGGATCTAGAAGTAAAAGGAGAAAGACAGTTGGCTTAGAGCGCAGCTGATAACACACGGAAGTTCACTAGAGTGTGCTCACTGGCATGGCGGCCTCTATTCACCTGGCAGAATCTGTTGGGAGCCGCACCCTACTTTTTAAGTTGCTCCCTATTACGCGTTTATGGCAAGGTTCGAAACAGTAGTTCGAAACATTTTTATCCAAGCTGATTGCTCATACATCTCTATATTACGCAAGCTACGCAGCTTTTGGTTCTATATTCAGGTAAAAAAAAGTGGATTAAGGCACCAAAACTTCGCATACAATTGATCTACTCGCTGCGTCGATAAGAATTGTACTTGGTACAATTCCTCAACTTAAAAAGGAAAAAAATCTCGGCACGCAGCACACCTCAAATTATTTTTGGTGTATCTCTCTAATGTGTAATATATACAGTCACGACACAATTCTTTCTTCTTTCTTTCTTCTTTATGGTTTCTGTAAGAATAGAGGAGGTTAGATAAAACTACATAGCTTGGAACGCCACGAACCCTCTTACAACCTTGATTTAACAACGCAGCGAGAAATCATATTCTGGTACACAGCCATTATTGCAATAACGACTAGGTCACAATATCGCACGCAAGTTCGAACTAATACAGTACTATAAGTACACACACAGCACGTCGAATGAAGACTGTATCGTTATACAATAAAAAAAAATTGGCCGCATATCTGCTTGCTTCGCTGCAAATGACGTCGAAAGACGATAGTCTTCTACAGCTTCTGATACGTAACACTCTCTCTTCTCCCCCTCCCACCTCTCACGCTCTTCCCCTCCCCTCTCACTCCTCCTATGATGGATTGCGGTGTAGTGCACGTTAAAGAACCCCAGGTGGTCAAAATTATTCCGGAGTCCTCCACTACGGCGTGCCTCATAATCAGAACTGGTTTTGGCGCGTAAAACCCCAGAAATAAGAAGAATGTAATGGATGTTTTGCTGAATTCAATTCAAATTTTCCGTGTTCGCCCTGCTAAGCCAACAGTAATAAAAGGTCCCAACAGATGGCCCTGCTCTCGGGCCATCTGTTGGGACCTTTTATTACTGTTGGCTTAAAGCCGGCTACAGAGCCGGGGCCTCAGTCGGCTTCTTTTTAATGCGTAGTGTCGCTTCGACACAATTTCTAACGCGTTGATTTTTCATTTACTGACGTAAAACCCAGTCCAATGTGTATTTTTAATTAAATGAACGCTTTGGATATATTTTGCCTCAAATAGGCCTGAGGTTTCCTTTGCGCTGTATAATGTTGACGTGTATGACCCCGTGCACCAGTGCTAGTAGCTTGGTCGGTTTTGGCCGGGCGGTTGAGTCGAGTGACAGGCAGACAGATAAAGTTTTTCGCGTTTAGGTAGCCCAAGAAAGACTATCGCATTTAAAATAAAAATGTCGCGAATCTTTTCGTACACTGTGCATAAACTACTTAAAAACTGAACAGAAATTATATAAAGCACTGCAAAAACTACTTTGTATTGAGGAATTAACTGTATATAGAACGGCAAATGTCTTCTTTGATAGATGGGTCGTTGTCCTGGGCTGTGCACTTGGCTGGTTGAAAGTTTCAGCTATGGGCTCACTGGGAGGGCTCTGGTATTGCTACGGGTGTGCAGGTTATAATGGTTCTGTTATCTCGCTACTCAATGAAACAACAAACGCTACCTAAATGTATATACTGCAACAAATATACACCTTCAAATGCATCGTTCCTTTATTTAAGCGAACAGCATTCTAAATGTGTTCGGCTGTTCGCTTACATTAAAAATCGTCCATGGTTACCACACAGTTTTTCTATTTCTCTTGCATAAATATGAGAGCCGGTTTTGTAACCGCAAAGTAGTACTTTATTGGCAAATATAATGCAGCTAGAAGCAACATTTTCGTGGTGCAACAGCCATAGCGCCATTTTATCACGTGATCTTGCCTGTGCTCTAATAAAACATATTTATTTGTTTATTTATTTCAGAAAGCGCTGCCAGTTTGATTACCAGATTTAATGCAGGAGTGTGCGAATAATAAAGGATGCGGCATAAAGATATATGCAACAGAAAAGAAACCATATGATCTGCATAGCTAACATATTATAGAGATAATACGAGTAGTACATGACGAAAGTACGTAAGAGAGACCGAATAAGAGCACTAATTCCTGGCGAAGAGTAAACATCGCTTACCCGGTGCGGGTGTAGGAGCCTCTGGGTCAACTGAAGAAAAGAAAGAAAAAGAAAGAAATGTTAAAAAGAAACTTTATAATCCCTTCGTAGATTATGATAATCACTTCATAGATTACTACAATCACTTTTGGCTGTGTTTTGAACCTCAGTCATACGGTCCTTAATGGATGGCTGTAGCACAGGACCCCTTTTAGCGCCCGGGAAGTTGTAGACTTTGAATTACGTTATTTATGATGGCAAAACAAGGGGAATGCGGGAGATGGCGACAAGTATACTTGTCGAAACGTTGGCTCCTATACTCACCTTGTTCTCGTGTTACTCATCGTTACTTACGATGCCGTAATTGTTGCGCTGTCACAACTTGTTGCCATGTGCAACTTTGAGTCACGGTACGAGGAACATTATTCCACATTTTTTTTTCTTTGTGTATAACAATCGTGCGTCTATTCGCATTTCAAACAGCACCTCTAGAAATGCTTGATGTTTTCATTTGAGTCCTTGCGCCAGCGCTCACGCCCAACCCAGCGTGCGCTGTATACCTCTTCAGACAATCGACACAGTAAAATTTTGGAAGCAGACGGTTACTTTTTTATTGAGTAGTAGTTCCCCTTCTTCATTTGATCCGAGTAGTAAATGTCAACCACGATAAACAATGACCATAAACAATTCAGAATGCTGAGTTCCATCCAAACCGCAGGTACCGCCTAAGACATCATATTCCGAAGTGAGCTTCCAGAAATGAGACACCAGGCGTCGTACGCCTTTCCTAACATTTCGCAAGAAAGCTTTAGTTCTTCGCCAGTGGTATAAATTTGTAAGCCTTCTTTCAGTTAGTGTTTACGGATGTAATTAGCCTATTTTTATGTTTATAGTTCTCTGAATTTTTGTAACTATCTGTTATGTTAGGCTTTAGAGTAGCTTTTGGGCTGGGCAAGCACAGGTCGGCGTAGACGCCGCAGGGCTAAAGCATCCCGGAAACCCCCTATACTCCTATCACCACGACACAATTCTTCATCTTGCCATTCCGTTATAACTTCTTTCTCTTTTGTTTACATATTAGCCTGGACTATCATGAAATAGGCAACATAACTGACGGTGCGCAAAGAAGTAAACGACACTCTAAAGGCGCGTACACACAAGCGGAAAAACGCGCGCGGCGCGCCGCCGGCGATAAAACGCAGCTGCGGCAGAGCGGCCACCGCTGCGGCGGCGCGCCGCTGCGGCAGTCACATGACAGCATAGACTCCTCCCCCCTTCTCGAACTATCCGTCAACTGACGCGAGCCGACGATAGTGCGAAATGAGTATCCGGCTGACACCGGACGCGAGTACGAAACGAGCGGTCTGGCATGTCCGCATGAAACCAGTTTCCCGCGCGGACCTCACGGAAGCGGCCGCTCTCATTGGTCTCCTTTACCTGTTGCACGCGGCAAACATTAAAAAAAAAAAGAAAAAAAAAACGGTCAGGACCGATCCCTCCGGCGGCAAGAAAGAGCTGCTGTGCAGCTGCTTGCGCGGCGCGCGTTTTGCTGCCGGCGACTGACCGCGGTGCTTTTCCACCAGTGTGTACGCGCCTTTATAGATTCACTTGTTCATGTGAGCTTGGTATGTGACCGTAACAAGACTTGACAGAAGAAGTTTATTGATTGTAAAATACAGACAGGTCGGCCGGGAAATGGAGTATCTGGCCTGCTACTCTACGTAAGGGAAGGGGAAGAGGGAGAAGAAAGAGGGTCACAATGGGGGATTATGATGGGAGAAACGAGGTGAAAGAACACAACGCATAAGTGGCACAATCACAAGCACGAGTCCAGGCCCAGAGATGTTAGAAAATCTGAGCATCCGTAATTTTCGTGTATCGTGGTCAAAACAACGTAGATTTATTCTGCGCTTGTCTCCATGATTCGATAAGAGATTTAATTGTCTTGTGTACCCGAGAAACGAACGTTGTAATCAGCATGCGCAATTAACAACTCTTTCGGCCTTCATCCCGTTGTAGTTGTGGCAACAGGGCTTTAACATATATGCATGTGATATTCAACTGAAGGCGACGCCACATACCTTCGCAAACGGAGCGCCGCAGGCGACCCAATGTTTTCGTCTTCACCTCCCGGTAGCCCTGCTTGCACTTGAACCAAAAGGAGTCCCCAGCTTTGACGCACTCATTGGTACCTTCATAGGCGCTCTCTTGGTGTTTCAGCAAACTTTCGCACAGGTTCTCTTCCTCGATTTCTGCGGAGAGTTGTGTTCACACACAAAAAAGGAAGATTTTGAAATTAAGGACTAGCCTTCACAACCAAACGACGCGTAGCTGCAATTATAGTAGCCATCAAACCCGTTAATATGCATTTGTTTCCTACACCAATTTCTTCGAACGCTTAAAGGTGAAAAAAGAAACACCTTCGGACAACATAAAAAAGGTAAAAAAAAAAGGTCTAACTTCCAAATAGCCTAGTTTTCGGCCTTAGGTTATATCCAATCTCCACAATTTCCCCAAAGTAATTTTGGTTTTTAATATGTTTGAGCGTCACGTTCAGTCTAATGGTGCATTTGACTAGCCACTTTCAAGCGCTCTAGAGCTCTCTCCCGGTGTAATCTACATTCGACAGGGCGAAATCGAGCGCTCAAAACACATTCGCCTGTATTTCATTCAGAGCACCACGCCCCAGCTTAGAGCGCTCCGAGGCACTCTCAGCCTAGAGCTTATAAAGAACCTTAACAGAATTCCGATCTCGTGGCTCCTGCGATTGCTCTGAGAGCAGTTAGAACGTTCGGCTCGGGCACGGCTTTGCTCGCGCCAATGTCGAGAGGCGTCCGCATCACTGCAAACCGAGCCGGAGTGCGACCGAAAGTAGTCGAATGCCCTATAAATGACCGAGGCTGATTACGCCTTTTAAATGAACAATTATACAGCAGGTGTAACCGTATGTCGGAAACTTTGTTAAGCTTACCAGTTGCTGAGCCTTTTAAAACTGGAAGTCTCGGATAGAGCATGCAAACATCTCCAATCGGGTACTCGCATGTTTGAAGCTTCTTCTGCAGAGGCTTAGGCAGTGGATCGTTGAGTATGAGACGTGCCTTGATTTGGTCGCTGCAGAGGAGAAAAGTACTGCAGGTTACTGTGTAACAGCACGTTACTATACTGGGAAAGAGGTGGGCGGTATGGGCACTAGCACTTCCTTTGCTCTAGATATGAAGCTAACATCGACCTTGGAGCCCTAAATATGTCAGGAATTTGCCTTCTTTAGTGACAATATTCAGGCAAACCACTGCGGCTGTGTTGGCACAATACACAAACCAAGCTAGAGTTCTTAAATTATGTAAGTGAACTGGTGCAGCATCTGTCACGAGCCTGCAAGAGCCTCCAAGTCCCCACGCCTTGTATTCTCTCCGAGCTTCTCGCTCTCGAAAGACAACGTGCATTCTCAATGTCTTTGGCTCTAAGCATTGTTTTCTGGGTGGCTCGGCAGCGTTTGGAAGCCAAGATAGATAGATAAATAACTTTATTGAAGACCCAGAGGGATCACTATAGTTCAATGGCAGGTCGAACAGCCTTGTTCGTAGAACTTCGCAGCTGACTTGCATGTAATGCACCTTCTTAAAACCGATAGAAATGAGGTATTGCCAGGAGATAAGGCATTTATAACAGTGCCATTATCCCATATCAATCGTCAGAATTGTCACCATTATTTCCTCCCCATTGAATGCAAATGCCTATTCTCGTTGATGCCATTCTGTAGGTAAAGTTAGGAATCAGAGTGCGTTGTTTTATACATGGCTGCCTCAAACGTGGCGTCCAGTTACTTCCGTCAATCCTACAACATAGATCCGCACAGCATGCGCACTCACGTGCAATCGGCGACCAGCACCGCGTGCACCTGATAACCGAGAGCTGTCCGCATCTGAAAAAAAAAAATACCACAACACATTTTAATGTTTTGAATATGAATTGAGGACCCGCATAGTTGAGTCTTCATGGATGTACTACTATTATGTATCACGTGCCAATGAACTCCGTGTGACAACTTCACCCGAGGGCACATTTGATGTTATTTTTATCATTTATCATTATCATTATTATCGTTATTTTATCATTATTTTATCGCGAAGGGTGGGCGCACGAGGACAGATGGTTAAAAACGGGGTTGCATCAGCATTACCTTTGATGGACTAGTCTTTGCAGGCGTATCAGTGGTAAATTTGAAATACAATTTACTGTATTCGTTTGCTCAATAGCGATAGCTCCAATACTGCCCTTTCACATTCGTAAGAGTTAGATAGGAGAAATGTTACGGGGTGTGGAAACGGGAGGGCTCTTCAGTGAAACCATGAAGGACTGTTTGCTGTGGCAAAAGTTGTTACGCATTTTGCTGTTTGGCTTCAACGATCATGTAGTAGAGGAAGTCTGGCTATTGGAGTCAACTGATAACTTCAGGCTACCTACCCTCATACAGCCTTTTTATTGCGATAGCAATTATATGGACACTCCGAGCGGATTCCTGCCGTCGCCATTGCCGTCGCCGTGTGGTTCCGTATAGAGTCCAACGGCGATGAAATCGTGGCCGTGCGCCGTATGCTGTATGTGCGAGTGAGACGCGCGCTTTCACGGGGCGCGAACGCACGGCGGAGAGCAAACGCGACTTCTTCCGTCGCTCGAAAGGCCGTGAAGGGACGGAAGGTAGGGAGGGAGGGGGAGGCGACGTTTAGCTGCGGCCCAAATGCGTATTTACATAAAAACGTTGCGAGGCGAGAAGGTGGTAAAGCCTTCCGACGCTGCTCGACGAGTGTCCCGTTCTGATCACGTCGAAAACCTCCGAGCCGCCCCCAGAGGTACCGGCAACAGTCACCAACGCCGCGCGTTCGGTGCGAACGCGGGAAAAACGCCGACGGCGTGGACAACAGTTCTGCTCGTTGCTGGTGCTGCTGCATGTCCAAGTTTATACAGCTTATAAAACTACTATCCTTACTCCGTACAGCTCTCTACTAATTTGCTATCGCAATTGATGCTTCGCCTTTCGGATGAAACTGCGACATTTTACATTGAACGCGCAATCGGAGCTTCCCAGGGCTAAGCGTGGAGATGACGCTTCAAGGTCTGGCAAAATTGTTTTACCAGTATAAAATTTTAGAGCTGCTTTATGCGGCAATAAGACTGTAATACAACACACATTGAGTCATACAAATGCAAATCAACCCTAAAATAGTTTATATTATGCTAACCAGACCCATTACAAGTTAAGAACGTATCTAGAGCCAAGTTTCTGCAGCATTTCTGCTGTAAATAAAGCGTACACAGTCGTGGCTGTTAAAGAAAAAGAGTGTATTTCTCTTCTTTATTTTCTTGATGGCTCACCTGCCGGTACGTATTCATCCCCTGCAGCTTTCATAGAAATATGTTTTCAAGCACTGACGGCCCGTACTGAAGCCCGTACTTTAGTTCACGTTCTGCACTATATAAATGTTACGGGGAGAAAAGACGCTTGACAATATTATTGACAAGATATATACAACGGGCAGAAAACAGCCATACAAGAACAACAGGCAACAGCCCGTGCGCGCGACTGTCGGCGATCGTCGTCTTCATCAGTCCTGTCATCATCGTTCGCTACTGAAGCGCCTCGTAGCAATATATGTGTAATATATCTATAGCTGAGCAAAAGGTTCTTTTGAGCCCACAACACGACCAGCAGCAAGAGATTTTTCTCCGTCGTCCGAAACCTTTATTATTATAGGCGTCCTTTATTTGTGGGAAAAGCGCTTGAATGATACTCTTGCTCCAACTAACAGAGATTGTCCATTAATATCCTACACAATGTTCTTGTTGACAGTGAATTGATAAATTATTTATTACCAGTAGTGTAGGTGCATTTTAATGCGAGAGCGTTAAGGGCCCCGTGTCGCAGACAATGGGGCTTCGGCAACCGGCGTGCGATGTCGGCGGGTGGCGGAGAAAATCAGCCCCAACCACGCAGGCGCTCCGAATATATTTAGGTATGCCACACCATTCTATCATTAATGTTGCTTACCTTGTCTTGCATTCTTGGCAAAGCTATTCCTCGGAATTTTGAGAATGACAATCCACAAACAAATGTCACGAAACAAAACACCCACAGCGCATTCCTTTTACGTTAAATCTTCTCAGACTGCAATATTAAAAGTAAGAAACAAAAACGGAAGCCTAAAAATTATGCAATTTTTTGGCGCGGCTGTGCAATATATCTGCGATCGCCCCACGCAAGAGGTCGCTTTTCTACCAGAAAGCTCGCCTTCGTGCATAGCGTTCGCCGCCAGTGTTTCCCGGTAACAATTACGGTTGCTTAAGCTGCAGTTGTCGGGAAGCGTGAGAGGCAGTCAGGGATCTTTGAATACTATCGCGTTCCACTCTTAAAAGCGAAGCTTAAGCGTCCTCCAAATTTTTAAATATCCTATATATTTACATAACGTGTTCCTGCTTGTGTTCTTGTTTCGATGGGGGCGAACTGCAAAAACACCCGTATACCGGGATTTCGGTGTACGTTAGAGAATGCCAGTGGTCAAAATTAATCTGGAGCCCGCCACTACGGCCTGCCTCATAATCATATCGTGGTTTTGGCACGTAAAACCCCATAATTTATTTCGTTCTTGTAGATTTATAACCTTTATTTTTCTCTATTTTTTCCGTGATATGTGGGCTTGCTCTTCGTTTTGTTATTTCGTTATAAACTTACTTTTGAGAGTGCTCTGATTTTTTTTCGTTTTGTTTTCCCGAGCAATGTTTTTGCTTACCTAATCCTATTCGTGGCCAAACTTTCCAGGTTTCACGTCTAATATAGAAGACTGAACATTGTTCTCGGATGATTGTTCCAATAAAAATAAGGCGTCTTGCACTGAACTTTACAGTGACATGAGATACGAAAGCGAAAACTGCTCGTTCCAAATTCACGAATAAAGATGTGGAAGAGAGAGATTGACCATAGTACTAACCGCAGCTTTTACACGAGGAGCGTACACGCTGCAGTTCCCAGATTCGAGGGACATGTTGAGCTTGAAGGAGACGGTGTAGTAATACTGACCTGAAACGCAAAATAAATCCAGGAGAACTTATAGACTACGTGTATTTTTTACAACTTTATCCCTTCGACTTAGAAGAGTGCACACGCGATTTAAGGTATATGAAGAGGTTAATGAAGTGCAATGCAAGGAAAGGGGTGTTAATTACCAGATCTGCATGTTTAGATAAAATATAAAATCACAGTAACGATGCCTGTATGTATAATAATTACCTAACCCACTAGAAGTTCATAAAAGTTCTAAGTTGCTTCTATGGTTACCAATCAGTTATCATTCATAACATAATAAGCGCAGTAGAAGTTCGCACTTACCTGTTTTCGCGTAGAATCGGAAGTGTCATATTATAATCAGGCTTAGGCGCTCATTATGGCTCAAAATTGCGCAACGCAATAAACCCTACCACCCTGCAGAAACTTTTTTCAATGGCAGCATTATGCTGAAATGCCATTTAGGCCAAATTTCTTCTGTGGACTCGACTGGCCGGAGACAGAAACATGCTCTTTTGAATCATTTAGAGTATAATCCTTGTATTAACATGATAAAAGCCTCATCTTACCCTCAGGCACATGAAGGTTAACAATAGGCAAATTTTATGCTATATAGCACATTACATTTATTCTCTATAGATTGACGAGCATCGTACAAGAAATTCCGCTATACGTTGGACACGTATACGATCTCCTCTTGAAGAAGTAGTGCGCAGTCGATCATTCTCGTAAGAAGGGTGAGCCTACATGTACGGATTTTTTCTTCCCACGGCAGCTAACCCTAGCAGACACTTCCAAGGTCGACGGTGGCCGTCGAAGGCACACGTCTTATGTCTTCTTTTTTTGTGACAATATAGTGTCTTTATGCAATTTAGTTCTCTTCCCTGCTAACTTTGTATATTAAAGAATATTTTACTACATTTCCAGACTGATTTTCGAAGCACATCATGTGAAGCAAAACTTGAAGCCACGCGAACAAGCACGCACGCACAAACGCTCACACAAATGCGCGCGCACACACATGCGCACGCACAGAAACACACGCGCACGCAGACAGACATACAGAAACGCACGCGTGCGTGCTCCTTGCAAAGCATACTCTCTTTCGGCAAACCGGCTAGTGGCGTGGTGGTTGCGAGTTAGCGTACTCACGTAGTGTGCACGACTCGCCGTATACATCAGTCATACGGTGCTTCCATGGGCAGGAGCAGTCTTCTTTACCGCCTGCCACTGAGCAATCCATGAACCTCTCGTGACAGTCGGCAGCGATACACTTGTCTGAGTGAGTAAACAGTGAGCCATGTAATGCCGTATTCAGCTGGGGATCTTTGTCTGACTGCATGCTTCAGGGACAGGTACGCCCAGAGAAAAATTACAAGCTTATATCTCATATAAGCTTGTATATATGGCTGCCGCTACTCGCCAGTCCTCACGTGTGACTATATCGTGCCCCGTCGTCCTATGAAAATGGTACGAGCAAGTAACACTATACAGGCCGCACCTTTTCCTCATCGTAAGGTCAGTCAGACGCATGCAAGCAGTGTACTATGAAATCTAAGCATGCGAGAATGAAATAACGCAACAAAAAAGCAAAATAATTAACTTCGTAATTATCATGCGTACATCTTCTTACAGTGTGAGGCTCATGTCAAAGTCGTCAACAGTGCCCGAACAAGGGGAAACGTCAGCCTGAACCAAACGTTTTGACGTACTAACTTGAAGACATGTCCCCCTGTAGAAACGTTGGCTTTTGGCTTGTGGCTGATTATGTTGTTTTTAAAAAGTTTGCGTGGTGCTGGTTGCTGCTGGCTGCTCGACCCAAGCCGACTGCCCACCATCCACAGCCACGACGCCCACTACCATACTGCCGTTTGCACTACCCACAAGGCTACCCACTAGTCTTCCCTCTGTGCGATGGTATAGGGTGCGTAAAAGGCGCCAATTTGCAGTGATGAAACAGTATTAGAACTGGACTGCGGCGTTTCGCAGGACTTTAAAGAACATTTTGTACAGGGCAAGTTCGGTTCACAGCGTAGTGTGTGGAGTTGTCAGGCTAGCTCCGGTCAGCCCTGTCAGTGGTGCTGGAGTGCCACATATTTGCCTTGAGCGAGGCGCTTACCGGTAAAATCGCGTACGACTTCGCCGTGTGCTCTGCTTGCAAATGGTATCCATAAATAAACAGCGTTCCTCGCAAACACCAAGAAAAGCTCCGCTCAAACCGATTCCGGCAGTGCGTGAGATCCGCATAATCGTTTTATCGGCATGATAAAAAAAGCTATGTGGGCGCTCAAATATGGAACCGGCCACTCCTTGTCACATGAAGAGGTAGTGTTTTACGCACATGCTGATATAGGCTCTTATACATAGCGCTAATACTCTTGAACACGTAACATACATATCACACAGTTCCACTGTTGATCACTTCGCTTCCGGCTTAATTCTTGTGACCTCCTTGTATTCTATAGGCTCATGTCAAAAGTTGTCAAGTCACGTTTCAAGATACTGACACACATTAAACGGCGTGAGACTTCCAGACCATGCTTTTTATTGCTTATGGCTTGTCCGTGCGGCCAAGATTTTTTACAAGCAAGCCTTGATAACTACAGCTGCACGAACGCTGATATCGCTACCACTTTTATTTTTGGGATTGTGAAAGCTTCTTGCTATTCACTCTGCTTTCTACTCTAGATATGGACCAGTATCTCACCACGAATGTTACTGATATTTGATTACTGTTTCGCTACAACTTGTGAACTGAACTCTTACTTGTACAGACTCCGTCGACGAGCTGTTCATTTTCCGCGCATTTGCAAACGACTTCTGTGTCTTTCACGGAGCAGGACTGGTCTGATCGGCACAACTGCTTTTCCACGTCGCTGCAAGAACGAACTTTGGATAATTCTGAAAAAACAAAAACAAATTCTTACGATAAATGTCACTAGAGAACATGTAAGGATAGCAGAACAAATACGGGCAAAAGTGCAAATTAAGGACGCGCGTATTTGAGCCAGTGAGTCTGCGTAGAGGAGCGAAAACATCTGCTGGCGAGGAATAAAAAGTACTTACAATAAAAGGCTGCCTCACAAAAAAAAAAAAAAAAAATATCCTAAGCGGGAATTCTACCTCATTCCAAAATATAAGCCCTCTAATGCGGATACCTTAAGTCTTGCTCAGTCTTCGGAAGGCTCCTTGAGGGAATGCGAATGTGTGGAACCAAAAGAGCGCAGGAAATGAGACGTATATCAGCGATGGCAAAAAGTATGTTAAATACTTCGATAGTAACGTTTCTGTGGGACTTACCTTAAAACTGTCCTGTGTAAAGAAGCGAAGAATTTACAGCTAAAGAGCGGCGAAAAACTGCAGACTCATTGCATCATCTACTTATGCGGACCAGACAAATAACCACATCAAATCTGAAACGGCGGCGCAATATTGGGACAAGGCACCGCAAGAATGGGCCTCATGGTCTGCGTGCGCCGACCGTTCAAAGAAATTTGAGAACCAGCTGCGAATCACATATTTATTTCGTTGATAGACAGTAAAACGCAGGACATGTCACCGATAATGTGTTTGCATGCGCCTTAAGCAAAGCGTTATGGCACAGTCTTTACTATTTTAGCCGTTTTGTTCTCATTCTTCCAATCCCACCAGAGTGTCGAAATATATCGCAAGTATACAAAATAAGCTTGCTGGGAAACCGTACCATTCTTTGATAAGTCGAGCGATGCACGGTTAGACCGAAGGATGAGCAATAAAGCTTTTGGAGTATGCTTAAGCTTCGCCTTTAAGAGTGGAACGTGATAGCTTTCGAATATCCCTGACTGCTTCTTACGCTTCCCGCCAACTGTAGCTTATGTAACCGTGATGTTTACCGGGAAACGCTGGCGGCGAACGCTATGCACGAAGGCGAGCTTTCTGGTAGAAACGCGGCCTCTTGCATGGGCCGATCTTCTGTTATTGTTTCGCACTTATAATATTTCAGTCTGAGGCGATTTAACATTAAAGGCATGCGCTGCCGGTGTTTTATTTCGTGACATTTGTTTGTGAGATGTGAGTCTCAAAATTTCGAGGAATAACTTTCTAAAGAATGTAAGACAAGGTATGAGCAACTTTGGAGATAGAAGAACTTTAGTGCCGTATAGAATACATAGGGCAATTTTCGCTCACGAGACGCCGACTACGGCGCCGACGCCGACACCGGATTTTCTTTGGCAAGGGGCCCTTAACGCAATCGCGTTAATAATCTTCGAGGTACATTAGTGGGTACACTTGGGCAACATGACTCCAGTCGGCGGCATTTAATTGCCTTATACCTGTGCACGTGACTCCATCGTCGGATAAAGCGCTTCCCTCTTTGCAGTTGCACTCGTAAGGTTTCAGCGCATCGGTCGTACTCCTGCACCCGTGCGGACAGAGGAGCCTTGCTTCGTGCGCCATACACGCATCTGGTTAGGAGAAAACAAATCGTGGAAGTAATACCAATTTAGTACAGGATACGATTATGAAGTCGTCAGCGTTATGCCTGCTAGTGCATTTTCTAAAGTAAAAAAAATGAAATAATTGGATTCCTTCCCACAAGCACTGTTTTCCGTAGTTTGTGACACTTTTTATACGCGCGGATACAACCAACTAAACTGCAAAATTACGCTCAAGTTATTACCAAGATACTTCTTAAAACAGATGAATATGTCCGGTTTGCAACCCTGCACTGAGGGAGGGATAAATGGAGGACAAAAATAATTACTGTGATGGCCCTACTTCAAATAACGTACCAGCTTTGCTAAAAGGGTGATCTTAAATTTTTTATTTATTATTTTATTTACAATACAATACAATACAATACAATACAGTTCCTTGCTATGTCGCGTCTAAAAAAAAATTGGCTGTGGCTTAACTCAGTTATGCCTGGGTGTGCGTACCGAGAGGTACGGTTATGCCAAACTCTTTCGGAAACGTCCCACGGAAATCCAAAAGGATCGTCTGTAAAGTCCGTTTGGAACATGCGCGTCACACTTGAATTTTCAGCCAGCCGAATCACATGGTCCGTCACACGGCGAGCCTTCACGTCCTCCAACTGCGTTGTATCGGCGGCTAGGCACAACGCTCTCCGAGCTGCATCACTCTGCCGTCTCTGTTCGATACGCCGAGTACGTTCTTCTTCTGTCCCCGCGGCTCGTTGCCTCCTCCTGGTTTCATTCCGTTGTTGATCCGTGCCCCTGGCACGAGTTGCCGAACTACACGACGAACCATCCTCATCTCAATGCACTCGCCTGGCCGCTCCGTACTTACGACGCTTCTCGAGTCGTGCGGCTCGTTCTTCCTCCGTCTCCTCGGCTCGCTGCCTCACCTTGGATTTGTTCCGACGACGAAGCCTGGCTTCTTTCAGTCTCCCAGACTCACTTTCCATATCTGCCGACGAATCCCACCAAGCCAGCCCTTCTATATATACGATGCAACGTCGGCAACGCCGATGCAACGCCGGCGGTTGCTAGGCAACGGCTCAGCTCGCGGTTTCACCGGCTCCTCCTCTGACGTCATGCCAGATGGCGCGGAGAGCGGCGCTGCCAGCTGCGGCGGTTGCTAGGCAATGGCTCAGCTCGCTGTGTGGCCACCGACCACAGCGAAACGGCGAGAATACGGCCAATGTAGCTCTCGCTACAAAAGAAGCGTTAACAAGGAAAGGGAGGACTATAGGGTAAGGCAGGGAGGAGGTTAACCAGATGGCAATATTCGGTTTACTACCTTAGGTTAGGGGAGAAGAAAAGATATATAAAAGGTTGATAAAAGATAATGGAAGAGTACATGAAGC